>NW_026781781.1:0-182824 GCF_030144855.1 Hypanus sabinus
GAGAGAGAGAGAGAGAGAGCGCCTCGGCACCGTCTGAAGCAACATTCTCGGGGTCATGCATAAATGAATCTCCCTCCACGTCGCCCCAACAAACTCCCGTGGACAGACACAGAGTCAAGCTCCTGATCACCGTCCCGTCACACACTTCCGCGAACAGTCACAGAGGGAAGCACCCGTCCCACTATCCAGTCCGGGGAGAGAGACATAAAGTGCAGCTCACTCAGCCACTGTCCCATCATACCCTCCTCGCGGACGGACACATAGTGAATCTTCCTCCACTCCGTCCCATTAACCACTCCCGGGGTTACAAAGAGAGTGAAGCTCACTCCACACTGTCCCGTCGCACACATCCGTGGTCAGACACAGAGTGACACTCACACCTCACCGCCCCATTACCTACCCCCTGGGTCCATAGAACCATAGAACCATAGAACATTACAGAAGAGAAACAGGCCTTTTGGCCCTTCTCGGCTGTGCTGAACCATTTTTCTGCCTAGCCCCACTGACCTGCCCCTGGGCCATATCCCTGTATACCCCACTCATCCATTCTCCTGTCCAAGTTTTTTCTTAAATGGGAAAAGTCAGCACACATTCACCACTTCATCTGGCAGCTCAGACCGCACTCTTACCACTTTGTGCGTGAAGAAATACCCCCACCATGTTCCCTTTAAACTTTTCCCCCTTTAACCCCTTAAACCATGACTTGTTTTTTTTATCCCGTAACCTCAGTGGAAAAAGCCTACTTGCATTCACTATATCTATACCAACGATAATTGTATACACCTTTATCAAATCACCCCCTCATCTTCTACGCCCCAAGGAATAAAGTCTAACCTATACAACCTTTCTCGGTAACTCAGTTTTGCAAGTCCTGTCAATATCCTTGTAAACATTTTTCTGCACTTTTCAACCTTATTAATATTCTTCCTATAATTCGGTGACCAAAACTGTACATAACCCTGTAAATTCGGTCCCACCAGTATCTTATACAACCTCATCATTACATTCCAACTCTTATACTCAATACTTTGTTATACAACCTCATCATTACATTCCAACTCTTATACTCAATACTTTGATTTATAAAGGCCAATGTACCAAAAGCTCTCTTGACGACCCTATCCACCTGTGACGGCACTTTTATTAAATTATATATCTGTACTCCTAGATCCCTCTGTTCTACTGCACTCCTCAGTGTCCGACCATTTACCTTGTATGTTCCAGCTTGGTTTGACCTTGAGAAGAGCAAAACCTCACACTTGTCCGCGTTAAACTCCATCTGCCATTTTTCTGTCCATTCCTCCAACTGCTCCAAATCCCTCTGAAATCTTTGACAACCTTCCTCACTGTCCATTACACCTCCATCTTTGTATCATCAGTAAATTTGCTGATACAATTTGCTACATTATCGTCCAGATAATTGATATAGATGACAAATAACAATGGACCCAGCACTGTTCCCTGCGGCACACCACTAGTCACAGGCCTCCACTCAGAGAAGCAATCCTCCACTACCACTCTCTGGCTTCTTCCATTTAGCCAATGTTTAATCCAATTTACTACCTCTCCATGTATACCTAGTGATCGAATCTTCCTAACTAACCTCTAATGCGGGACCCTGTCAAAGGTCTTGCTGAAGTCCATGTATAGAACATCCACTGCCTTCCCTTCATCCACTTTCCTGGTAGATTTCTCGACAAACACTAATAGATTGGTTAAACATGACCTATCACGCACAAAGCGTCTAATAAATCCCGGTCTATCCAAATACTTGTAGATCCTATCTCTTAGTATTCCTTCCAATAATTTACCTACTACGAATGTCAAACTTACCGGCCCATAATTTCCTGTCTTACTTTTTGAGCTTATTTTAAACAACGGAACTACATGAGCTATCCTCCAGTCCTCCGGCACCTGACCCGTGGATATCGACATTTAAAATATTTCTGCCAGGCATGGCCCCTGCAATTTCAACACCAGTCTCCTTCAATGTCCGAGCGAATACCCTGTCTGGCCCTGGGGATTTATCTGCTCTGATTGGCCTCAAGAGAGCAGGCACCTCCTCTTCTTTAATCTGTATTCAGTTCCCTAATTGTTTGCTTTGTTTCCATGGACTCCATTCCAGTTTCTTTATTATATAAACAAAAGAAAACACTTAACATCTCTCCTACTTATTTTGTTTGCATACATAGCCAACCACTCTGATCTTCAGAGGACCAACATTATCACTTATTATCCTTTTTTTCTTAACATACCTGTAGACGATCTTAAGATTATCTTTCTCCCTGACTGCAAAGGAACCTCATGTCTTCTTTCAACTTAAGCATTTTCTTACTCTTTTTAATACTCATCAAGCATCATACATCTCTCTGTTGCCTACACATGTTACACATCCCTGTCTTCGTCTTTATCCGAGTTCCAATATCCCTCGAGAACCAAGGTCCCTTATTCTTTTTCACTTTGCTTTTAACCCTGACAGGAACATACAAACTCGGCACTCTCAAAATTTCTCCTTTGAAGGCATCTCACTTACCAATCACATCCTTACTAGAGTACAACCTGACCCAATCGACGCTATTTAGATACTTTCTCATTTCTTCACATTTGGCCTTTTTCTAGTTTAGTGCTTCAACCCGACACCCCAGATTTATCTTTCTCCATGATCAAGTTGAACTAATGACGTTATGATCACTGGAACCAAAGTATTCCCCGACACACACCTCCGTTACTTGCCGTAAATTATTTCCTAACAGGAGATCCTCTTTAGTTGGTATATCTATATATTGATTTAGAAAAAAAAAATCCTGAACATATTTAACACATCTAGACCTTTAACAGTATGGGGTTCAGGCACAGTGTGAAGCTCCCTCCGCACCGTCCCATCACACATTCCCGAGGTCAGACGCACGGTAAAGCTTCCTCAAAGCCGTCACGTTACACACTGCCTGGTCAGACGCAGAGTCAAGCTCCTTCCACACCATCCCATCACACACTCCTAGGGTGAGACACAGAGAGAAGCGCTTTCCACACTTTCTTATCACCCAATCCCGGGGTCAGGCTCAAAGTAAATCTCCCACCACACCGTCCCATCAGACATTACGCGGTGAGACACAGAGAGAAGATCCATTCACACCGTCCCATCACATACTCTTGGGGTCAGAAAGAGATTGATGCTACCCCGAGTCTCTGCCCTACTCACCTCCCGATGGAGACGGTGAGTCCGAGTTTACGAGCTGCACATTCATGTAAGTCTCGCTGTCGCCCATGCTGTCGAGGATCCTCTGCATCTCTGAGCTCAGCGAGACAAACAAACACCAGATGAGCAGCTGATAAAGAGAGGAGCCGGAAGCAGAGGGAGGAAGTGCTGGGGAAGAGGGAGATCGAGGGTGTGAGAGGGGGTGGTCTGGAGAGATGAGAGAGGCTGGAGGAAGAGTAGTGAGAGTGGCGAGAAACAGAGACCAGCTTGAGCGGAAGGAAATGGCTTTGGGGAAACAGAGACGTGGTGTACTGGGGTCAGACAGGGGCGATGTGAGGAGAGAGGGTGTTCAACATAGAGATACCTGATTCCTGCAGAGAAATTAAGGGGAGTAGTGAGAGTGAGAGAGGGGGAGCTAACTGACGAAAGCAGGAGAAAGAGACAGAGAGAGAGTGGACAGGGTGGTGCGGCGAAGGAATAGAGGGAGGAGAGAAATCCCTACCGAGAGGGAGGAAGTTTGCAGGGAGGGGACGATTGAGGAGAAGGAATATGGAAGTTTGAGGGACACCCCGACCTCCAGTTGATTCCTGGTTTGAGTGTCAGCGCTCCCATTGCTCTGCTTATCACCGGGGCTTCAGACTCTCTGTGTTCTGGAAACAAAGGCCCCGGGACTACCCGGAACACCCACCGAAATAAGCGAGCCCCCTCCCTCCGAGAAGACGGCAAACAATAGATTGCCATATTTAGACTGTATAGTGCTTTTGAAAGAAAGCGAATATTTAGATATTGAAGTTTACAGGAAACCAACACACGCTGAGCAGTATCTGAGAGTAGACTCTCTTCGCCCATGAGAACAAACGCTGGGGTTTGTCAGTAATTCAGAGAAGTATTGAAAGCGTGCGGCTACACTTATTGGGACGGAATGCAGACAGCAAAATATAAAAAGAGCAGTGACGTCAGCCCAGCAGATGGAACTTCGGCAGTTCTCTCAAACCCTCCATCACCTTCTGTCTATCATTTTCTCTCTCTCTTTTTCCTCCACTCCCTCTCTCTCCTCTGCCTCTGAATCTCACGGCCCACCTCACTAAGCCTTCTCTTTTTGTCACCCCTCCCCCTTTACACCATTTTCCCTCTTCCCACTGTCTCCCGCTCACAGTGAACGTTGGCGGGCTGAAGTGTGATCGGGCCGTCTGTCCCGTTCCCGGGAAAAGCGCCGCTCACTGGACAGTCTGGATCAGTAACATCCTCCACAGTAAATAATGGGAGAAGTGAATGGTAATGGGGGTAATGGTAATGGTAAAGGGGGCGAGTGGCAAAGGAGGTAGCGGGGAGGTACGCGGTGCGACCAAAACGATGTGCTGGAGCGTGTGTGAGAGAGAGAGAGAGAGAGAGAGAGAGAGAGAGAGAGAGAGAGAGAGAGAGAGAGAGAGAGAGAGAGAGAGAGAGAGAGAGAGAGAGAGAGAGAGAGAGAGAGAGAGAGAGAGAGAGAGAGAGAGAGAGAGAGAGAGAGAGAGAGAGAGAGAGAGAGAGAGAGAGAGAGAGAGAGATAAAGCGAACCCACATTCCCGATCTCAGACAAAGGTGAATCTCCCTCAGCACCTTCCGATCACACACTCCCGGGGTCAGCCACAGAGTGAAACTCCATCCACATTGTCTCATCACAGATTTCCTGGGTCAGAAAGTGACTGAAGCTCCCTCGCTCCGTCTCTGTCCTACTCACCTCTCGAAGGATACCGTGAGTCCAGTTTTACGATCTGCATTTCCATGTAAGTCTCGCTGTCGTCAATCCTGTCGAGGATCCTCTGCGTCTCTGAGCTCAGCGAGACAAACAAACAACGGATGAACGGCTGATAAAGAGAGGAGCCGAGAGCAGGCGGAGGATGTGTTGGGGTAAAAGAAGATTGACGGTGTTAGAGTGGTTGGTCTGTACCGATGAGAGTGGCTGGAGGAAGGTTAGTGAGAGTGGGGGAAACACCGAGGTAAAAGGGTAGGGCTTGTAGGAAAGAGAGACGTGGGATACTGCGAGGAGAAAGTAAGAAGTAAGGCGAGAGAGGGAGTACTCCTGTACAGAAATCAGAAATTGGGGGAGAGAGTGAGAAAACAGAGAGCGAGATTATTGGTGAAAGCAGGAGAAAGAGACAGAGAGAGAGAGAGAGGGAGAGAGAGAGAGAGAGAGAGAGAGAGAGAGAGAGAGAGAGAGAGAGAGAGAGAGAGAGAGAGAGAGAGAGAGAGAAAGGGAGACAGACGGAGGGGCGAAGGAAGAGAGGGAGAAGAGAAAGCGCTACAGAGAGGAGGGAGAGATGCAGGGAAGGGGCTACTGAGGGAGATGGAATATAGTATTTGCTACTGGAAGAGAAGAATGGAGAGCGAAAGGAATGGAAGAAGGGAAGATTGAGGGATGATGAGTAAACAGAGAGAGAAAGATGGATGGGACATATTGTCACTCATTCAGAGATTTACAACGAATACCCCTCCCCAACCCCAACCTCCAGCTGGTTCCTGGTTTGAGCGTCATTACTCCCATTGCTCTGCTTATCGCCGGGGCTTCAGACCCTCTGTGCTCTGGAACCCACGGCCCCGGGTCAACGCGCAACTCCCTCCGAAGTAAGCGAGCCCCCACCCTCCGAGAAGACGACAAACAATAGAAACATAGACAGATAGAAAATAGTTGCTGGAGTAGGCTATTCAGTCCATCGAGCCTGCACCGCCATTCTGTATGATCATGGCTGATCATCCAACTCAGAACCCTATCCCTGCTTTGTCTCCATTCCCCCCTGATCCCTTTAGCCACAAGGGCCATATCTAACTTGCTCTTAAATATAGCCAATGATCCGGCCTCAACCGTTTCCTGTGATGGAGAATCCCACAGATTCACCACTTTCTGTGTGAAGAAGCTTTTCCTCATCTCGGTACTAAAAGGCTTCCCCTTTAGCCTTAAACTGTGACCCCTAGACGTCCCCAACATTGGAATCAATCTTCCTGCATCTGGCCTGTCCAATCCCTTCCGAATTTTATATGTTTCAGTAAGATCCCCCCTTATCTTCTAAATTCCAGTGATTAAAACTGGGATCAGGGAAGGGAGTGGGAGGGAATTACTGGAAGTTGGACATTCAAGGGAGCTTCTCTCTGTGTCTGACCCTGGAAAGTGAGAAGCGACGTCAGAACAATAGATTGCCATTATTAGACAGTGTAGTACTTTTCAAAGAAAGCGGACATTTGGATTTTGAAGTTTATAGGGATAGGGTCAAGTAAACTCCCCTTTGCCTCCCCACTCCCACAGCTCCTCGCCCCGCCACTCTCATCTCTCGAGATCACCCGCCTTCACACACTCAGTCTCCGTCCTGCCTGGGACCTTCACCCCCTAATCTCGGCCTCTCTCTTTATCAGCCCGTCAACTGGTGTTTGTTGATGTCAGTCAAACTCCCCTGTCCATAAGGGCTTACTCTAACAACAGTTTATTCCACTTTCTGAGCTCAGAGACGCAGAGAAACCTAGGCACAATGGACGACAGCGAAGACTTACATGAATATGATTTTTTTTAAAAACGAACTCACAGTCTCCTTCCGAGTTAAGAGGGTTGGAAAGATTCAGTCTGTGACTGACGACGGGTGTGAGTGACGGGACGTTGTGGAACTAGCGTCATACCGTCTGACCCCAGGGGTGTGGATGGAACTTCACTCTGATTCTGACCCCGGTTTCTTTGATCGGCCAATATGGAAACAGCTCTATTCTGTGTCTGATGTAGTTCGTATGTGCTGGGTTGTCTATTGGGATCTGGACTGGTGTGTCAGATACACAGAA
Organism: Hypanus sabinus; assembly: GCF_030144855.1. Taxonomy (NCBI): domain Eukaryota; kingdom Metazoa; phylum Chordata; class Chondrichthyes; order Myliobatiformes; family Dasyatidae; genus Hypanus; species Hypanus sabinus. Next base: position 6,998 of record NW_026781781.1, read on the forward strand.
GATATATACACTCCAGAGTGAAGCTCCATGCACTGCATCCCATCTCTCTCCAACCCGTCCCATCACACACTCCAGGGGTCAGGCACAGGGTCACGCTCCCTCAGTATTATCCTCAGTAATGCCAGTATTCCCTCAGTAATACCAAGCTCCCTTGGTATTATTTCTGTTCACTTCCACCGGATTATCGATCTCTCGGTTCTCAGCTTCTCTGCGTCTCTGCGAGTACAGGCCGGTCGTGTGGTTTTACACCACTTCCTCCCAGTGACTGGAAACTCAACACTCCGTCACAGGCCACCCTCCCCTCCCCCACCTCTCTCCTCAGTTTTTCATCTTGTCTCACACTCAGTTATTATCTCTGAAACAGACTCACTATCGGAGACGACAGGAATGTTGAAGTGCTGCTGACTGGTGAGAGGGGAGACAGGGAGTGAAGAGGGAGATTCGCTCTGTTTCTGAATGCGTTACTGTTATCGGACTGTGTGGCAGCAGATTCACTCTGTGTCTGTTTCGGGAATGTGTGCTGCGCGGGAGCTTGTCTCTGTTTCTGCCCCTTTGGAATGTGTGATGGAGCGTGTGGAGAAAGATGCACCAATGTCTGACCCCGGGAGTGTTTGTGTGCTTGTTCGGGCGATGCGAGAGGCGCTCTCTCTCTCTCTCTCTCTCTCACACACACACACACACACACACACACACACACACACACTCCGCTCCAGCACAGTGCTCCCCGCACCGCCGCCCTTTGGTCACAACACCACCGCCCATCATTTTCAAAGCCACCCTTTGTATTGCAACTTACTTACTGTGCACAATGTAACTAATCTCGGCTGTCCAGGAGGCGGCGCATTTCCGGAGAAAGGGACAGACGGCCCGGTCACATTTCAGTCCGTTGAACGTTCAGTGTGAGCGGGAGAGAGTGGTAAGAGGGAAAGTGCTGTAAATAGGAGGAAGAGTCAAAAAGAGGCTTAGAGAGGAGGGCAGTGAGATAGAAAGGCAGAGGAGAGAGAGGTAGTGGAGGAGAAAGGAGAGAGCTGGAGGGAGAAGCGAAATTGATCCGCGTTAGAAACATTCATGGGAGAGAAATAGGGAGCGTGAAGGGAGAATGAGGGAAGCAGAGAGAGAAAATGACAGACAGAAGACGATGGAGGGTTTTTGTGAGAACTGCTAAAGTTCCTTCTGTTGGGCTGACGTCGCTGCTATTTTTATATATTGCTGTCTGTATGACGGCCCAGTCAGAGTAGCCGCAGGCTTTCAATACTTCTCTGAAATACTGATAAGCCCCAGCTTGTGTTCTCATGGGCGAAGAGAGTCAATGCTCAGACAGCACGCAGCGTGTGTTGGTTTCCTGTAAACTTCAATATCTAAATGTCCGCTTTCTTTGATAAGTACTACGGAGTCTAAAAATGTCAATCTATTGTTCTGTCGTCTTCCTGGAGGATGGGGGCTCGCTTACTCCGGAGGCTGTTGCGGGTTGTCTCGGGGTCGTGGTTTCCAGAGCACAGAGGGTCTGAAGCCCCGGCGATAATCAGAGCAATGGGAGCGCTGACTCTCAAACCTGGAATCACATGGAGGTTGGGGTTGGGGTGGGGTATTCGTTGCAATTCTGTCTGACAATGAAGGCTCTAAATGAGTGACAATATATCCGTCCGTCTTTCCCTCCACATCATCCCTCAATCTCCCCATTTCCATTCCTTTCTCGCTCCCTTCTTCTCTTCTAATGTCCCTCCAAATTGCATAATCCTTCAACCTCAATCATCTCTTCTCTGCATCTCCTCCCTCTCTTCCTCCACCCCTTGCCTGTCGTCTCTCTCTCTCTCTCCCTCTCTCCCTCTCTCTCTCTCTCTCTCTCTCTCTCTCTGTCTCTCTCTCTGTCTGTCTGTCTCTCTCTCTCTCTCTCTCTCTCTCTCTCTCTCTCTCTCTCTCTCTCTCTCTCTCTCTCTCTCTCTCTCTCTCTCTCTCTCTCTCTCTCTCTCTCTCTCTCTCTCCCCCCCCTCCTTCTCCTGCTTTGCACAGTTAGTTCGCCCTCTGTTTTCTCACTCTCTCCCCTATTTTTTCTGCAGGAATCCACACTCTATATTTCGACTCTTCTCTCTCCCCACATCTCACCTTCCCCTTATTTATTGCGCACCAACGTGCTTCCTCTGACAACGGTTACTTCCCCTCGCTGAGCCCAGAGACGCAGAGGATCCACGAAAGGATGGACGACAGCGAGACGTGCATCAATGTGCCGCTCGATAAACCGGTGTCACGGTCTTCATCGAGAAGTGAGTGGGGCAGAGACGGAGGTAGGGATTTCTATCTCTTTCTCACCCAGGGATTGTGACATGGGACGGTATAGATGGAACATCACTCTGTGTCCGAACCCTGGAGTGTGCAATGGGCGGTGTGGAGGGAGATTCACTCTCTTTCAGATCTAGGGAGTGGGTAAAGTGACGGTGTGGATGGTGCTTCACTCTGTGTCTGACCCCTGAGTGTGCGATGGAACGGTGTGGAGGGAGAATCACTCTCTTTCTGTCCCAGGAACTGGGAAAAGGGACGGTGTGGACGGTGCTTCACTCTGTGTCTTACACCGGGAGTGCCTGATGTGAGAGTTTGGAGGGAGTTTCACTCACTTTCTGGCCACAGCAGTGGCTAATGTGACCGTGTTGAGGGATCTTCAATCTTTCTCTGACCCTGGGAGTGTGTGATGTGACGGTGTGGATTGAGATTCACTCTGTTTCTGACCCTGGGAGTGTGTGATGTGACGGTGTGGATGGAGATTCACTCTTTTTCTGACACTGGGAGTGTGTGATGTGACGGTGCGGAGTGAGTTTCACTCCGTGTCAGAACCGGGAGTTTGTGACGGGACGGAGTGGAGGGTGATTTATTCCGTGTTTGTGCCTGGGATTGTGTGATGGGACGGAGCCCATGGAGCGTCAATCAGTGTCTGAGCACAAAAGTGTTTAATTGGAGTGTGTAGAGGGAACTTCACTCTGAGTCTGACCCCGGGAGTGTGTGATTGGACCGTGTGTAGTGAGTTTCACTCTGTCTGACCACAGAAGTGTGTGTTGCGGCTTTAAGGAGGGAGATTCCCTTTGTGTCTGATCCCGGGAGTGTGCGATAGGATGATTTGGAGGGTGATATGCTCTGTGTCTGAAGCTGGGAATGTGTGATGGGAGGGTGTGGAGCGAGTTTCACTGTGATTCTGATTCTGAGTGTTCTGTCCCAAGCTGAATCTGATGTATCGTATGTGGAACTTAATGTCAAGCCCCTCTCTGTTTCCAGGGTCCGGACAGATGGAGGGCAGATTCACTTTTGTTGTTTTGACTGTTCCGCTGCTGTCTATTCCTGTCGAGAAATTTCATGGCAGGCGCAGCGTTAACCCTAATGGTTCCGTGTGAGACAATGTCAAAGGGAATGCAGGCGAGACTGGATGAGATACGAGCTGTATGGGAGGGTCTGTGAGGATGGAGGGCTCAGGGAAGGTTCGGGGTGGAGGCAGAGCAGTGGGAGGGGCGGTGTAAAGAGAGGGCTGTAGAAAGGGATGAGTAGCTTGCTCTGGGTGGTGGTGGGTAAAGAGAAAGCCATGGGATTTGTGCTGTGGTGAGAGTATGGTGTGAGGGTTTAAATTAGGTGCAAGAAGGCGGGAGAGCTGTGTTGTTGGGGGCGAGATGCGAGAACGGGGAGTGCAAATAACAGCCTGGGCGGAGTTGCGAGGAGGGTGGAGAGTAGAAAGTGGCGTTGAGGAAGGGGATCTCTTATGAAATGTCAAGGACCCTCTCCACGTTCGAATCCCACTCTCTCATTCCTCTCTCTAACCTGCCTTGCTCTTTCTTCCCCGATCTTTCACACGCTAATACTCTCTCATCCACTTTTCACCCTCTCTGTCCCACTAATTCCTTTATCACGCTTCTTTCTCACGCATCCTTCTCACGCTTTCCCCCTTTTCCCAACCCTTCTCTCTGTCTTTTCCATAATCTCTCCCCTTCTACGCCTACTGTTCTTTGTTGCCATTTCCCATCTATGCAATTCCCTTTCCGCACTCTCCCCTTCCCCGCACTCTCTGCTCTCTCTTTCACATTCCCACTCTCTACCGTTCTCACTGTCCTCGCGCACTCTTTCCCGCATTCCCTTCAATTAGTCCCTCCACTTCCACTCCCTCCTATCTCAGTCTCTGTCCCCGTTCATCTCCTCTCGCTGTCCCCTAATTTTCGGATCAACTCCCCCTCCTCAACCTCTCACCCTCTGTATTCACCACGCCTTGCTGTCCCTCACGCTCACCACACTCTCTTAACTCTATCTCTTAACCTTCTCTATTTCTCCCTCTCTCGCTCCCTTTGTCTGGCACCCCTCTGCCTACCAAATCTACCCTCCGAATCCCCACTCTCACCTTCTCTTTCGCTATCCCTCTCACCAGTCTCACTCCGCTTCAGGCATAACCTCGCTCCCTTTACTCCTTCCCTCTCTCTGTCTTTCCACTTTCTCGCCTCCATTCGCTCCCATCTTCCAATCGCTCACTCCTCAGTCCATTTATCCTTTTCATCCTCACTCTCCTGCTCTGTCTCCTCTGCTCTCTCCCCCACTTCCAACGTCTCTCACTTCCAATCCCTACCTCTCAGCCCTCTCTTTATGCACTCTATGTTCTTGTCTCTCAGTCCTCACCCTTCTCCCATTATTTACCGGTCTCTCCTCCTTGTATTTCTCTCTCTCTCATTCTCGTACTTTCTTCCCCAGACAGTCAGACTTCCACCGACTCAGAGTCGATCTTTGGGAAAGACGAATCCCTCATCGATGAGGCTGAGGATCCTCCCATTGCCCCGGGACACGGCGAGCTGCGAGTCACTGCACAGACAGGTCAGAGTTCACAGTAACGACGCCGTTCTGAAGGGGTCATGTGTCAAATCCCAAGTGTCCAAGTTTCTAATGCTTCTGCCTCGACCACTACCTCTGGCAGTTTGTGCCTTGGACTGACCGCAGTCTGGGTAACAAAGGGTTATTAATCGGCTCACCAATTCAATGTGTTTGCATGTTTCCCCTCTCAACTCAGACCTGCGAGCTCTGGTCCCCGATTCTCCAAGACGAAAGAAAATTACTTTACGTAATCACGCTGTTTCTGCACCTCGTTGCTTTAAATACCTCTGAAAGGTCAGCCCTGCACTGCAAGGAATGTAGTCCCAACCTTCCTGACCTCACCCTGTAACTCCCTTCATCGGGTCCGACAATATTTTCGCAAATCTCCATTGCAATAATGATCAGGGTCGTATTTACCGACAAGTACCTTGATTATCTAATTTACCAAGCACGTGAGTTTATACACTAAATACCTTGTGTTCACACCGGCTAACTCACCCTGACCTTCCATGCACAGTCAGAGAACAGAAAAGATTTCACCAATTGAAAGGGAGATTCTGCTGCTGGCCACTTGTTCCTCGTAGCCGCTTCAAAATTTCCACGGGTCTGTGGGGTTCCCCATCTCCACGATAATTGTTATCACGCAGAGTTACACCGGCCAGAAGACTTGAGGCGTTGTTTTATATTAATTACCTAAACATTGCATTCCAGTGTCATTGGCTGCAGGTCACGTTTCTGACTGTTAACAGTTTTCATTGGCTCTGCTACAGGCCTGCATCAATTATTGTCCACTGACTACCAAGTGACAATCTGTCATTGGTGACACTTTGTTCTCAGTCAGCCTGAATCGAGCAGATCAGACAGCCTCAAATCCACAGTTATCCACCACTGCTCTCTGGCATCTCCCATCCAGCCACTGTTGAATCCATTTTGCTACTTTAATATTAATACCTAACGATTGAACTTTCCAAACTAACCTTCCGTACGGTACCTTGTCCAAGGCCTTACTGAAGTCGATATAGACAACATCCACTGATTTACCCTCGTCAACGTTCCTGGCGACCTCTTCAAAAATTCACTAAGATTTGTCGAACATGACCTTCCACAATGACAAATCGATGCTGACTGTTCCCAATCAGACCCTGTCTATCCAGATAATTATATATACCATCTCTAAGAATACCTCTATTAATTGGCCCACCACTGACGTCAAACCGACAGGCATATAATAGCTAGATTTACTGTTAGAACCCTTTTTAAACAATGGAACCACATGAGCAATACGCCAGTCCTCCAGCACCATCCCCGTTTCTAACCACTGCGACCAACCCTGGATAATTGACTTACAACCCACCCCCTCTCCAGACATGCTCCCCCACATCGGGTGAATATACGAAAACAAGTTTCGTCGGCTCAAAGACAGACTCAACACGCTTTTATCAGATTATTGTACCTGCGCAAGCAGGTCGGAGGTCATATTATTGATGTCACTCTCAATGTGTCACGTGCTATACTCACAAGTGTACAATACACTCCGTCCCTCCACCCGCTCCCTCCTGTCTGTCTCTCTTCACGTTCATTCCATTTCGCTCTCACACAATTTTCCGATCCACTACCACTCCACACCCTCTCAACCCTCGCTGTTAACCCTCTCTCTTTAACCTCTCTCCCTTTCTCTATCGCTCCCTTTGTCTCTCACCCCTCTGCCTCCCAAATCTATCCTCCAAGTCCCCACTCTCACCTTCGCTTTCGCTATCCCGCTTTCTAGTCTCACTCCCCTTCCGGCACCACCTCGCTCTCTTTACTTATTCCCTTTCCGTGTCTTTCCCCTTTCTCGCCCCCATTCTCTCCCATTTTCTCGCCCATCGCTGCAATCAGTCTCTCCTCACCCCATTTATCCTTTTCATCCTCAATCTCCTGCTCTGTCTCCTCGGATCGTTCTCCTCACTTCCACCACTCTCTCACTTCCAATCCCTACCTCTCAGCCCTCGCTTTCCGCACTCTGTTCTTGTCTCTCTGTGCTCACCATTCCCCCATTATTTAACGGTCTCTCCTCCTTTTATTTCTCTCTCTCTCATTCACTCACTTTCTTCCACAGACTCTCAGACCTCTACCGACACAGAGCTGAACATTGGGAAAGATGAACCCCTCGTCCATGAGGGTGAGGATCCTCCCATTGCCTCGGGACCCGGCGAGCTGCGACTCACTGCACAGACAGGTCAGAGTTCACAGTACCGGCGCAATTCTGAAGGGGTCATGTGTCAAATCCCAAGTGTCCAAGTTTCTAATGCATCTGTCTCGACCACTACCTCTGGCAGTTGGTGCCATGGACTGACCAGAATCTGGGTAACAAAGGGTTATTAATCGGCTCCCCAATTCAATGTGTTTGCATGTTTCCCATCTGATTATAGACCTGCGAGCTCTGGTCCCCGATTCTCCAAGGTGATAGAAAACAACTCTACGTATTCACTCTTGCTTCTGCACCTCTTGGCTTTAAATACCTCTGGAAGGTCACTCCTGTTCTGCAAGGAATATAATCCCAACCTTCCTGACCTCTCTCTGTAACTCCCTTGATCGGGTTCTGACAATATTTTCGCAAATCTCCATTGTAATAATGATCAGAGTCGTATTTACCGACAAGTACCTTGATTGTCTAATTTACCAGGTTTGTAAATTTATACACTTACGACCTTTTGTTCACACCGGCTAACTCACCCTGACCTTCCATGCACAGTCAGAGAACAGGAAAATTATCACCAATTGAAAGGGAGGTTCTGCTGCTGGCCACATGTTCCTCGTAGACGCGTCAGAATTTCCACGGGTTCGTAGGGCACCCCACATCCACGATAATTGTTCTCACGCCCAGTTACACCCGCCAGTAGATTGAAGCGTTGTTTTATATTAATTAAATAAACATTCACCTATTGCATCCCAGTGTCATTGGCTACAGGTCACGTGTCTGGACTTTAACAGTATTCATTGGCTCTGCTCCAGGCCTGCATCAATTATTGTTCTCTGACCAGCAAGTTTGCCAGTTATGACACTTTATTCTCAGTCAGCCTGAATCGAGCAGATCAGGCAGCCCCAAATCCACGGTCTCTATCCACACTTCCCGCTGCGGCACTAGTGCAGCTACCGTAATAAAGACTCTCTAGATATAACCATACAACAATTACAGCACGGAAACAGGCCATCTCGACCCTTCTATTCCGTGCCGAACGCTTACTCCCATCTAGTCCCACCGACACGCAATCAGCCCCATAATCCTCCATTCCTTTCCTGTCCATGTACCTATCCATTTTTACCTTAAAAGACAATACCATCCTGACTCTACTACTTCTACTGGAAGCTCTTTCCACACAGCTGTCACTCTCTGAGTAAAGAAATCCCCCCTCGTGTTACTCATCAACTTTTGCTCCTTAAATCTCAACTCACGTCCTCTTGTTTTCAATCTCCCCGACTTTCAAAGGAAAAAGCCTATCCACGTCACTCTATCTATCCCCCTCATAATTTTAGAGGTATTTAAAGCCCCCTCAACCTTCTATGCTCCAAAGGCCTAACTTGCTCAACATTTGCCTTTAACTTAGGTGCTGAAACACAGGTAACATCCCAGTAAATCTCCTCTGTACTCACACTATTTTGTTGACATCTTTCCTATAATTCGGTGTCCACAACCTTCCACAATACTCCATATTTGGCCTCACCAATGTCTTGTACTATCTTAACATTACATCCCAACTCCTATACTCAATGCTCTAATTTATAAAGGCCAGCATACCAAAAAATTTCTTCATCACCCTATCCACATGAGATTCCACCTTCAGGGAACTGTGCACCATTATTCCTAGATCACTCTGTTCTTCTGCGTTTCTTAATGGCCTACCATTTATCATGTATAACCTATTTTGATTATTCCTACCTAAATGTAGAACCTCACATTTATCAGCTTTAAACTCCATCTTCAATCGTTCAGCCCACTCTTCTCACTGGCCTAAATGTCACTGCATGCTTTGAAAACCAACCACATTATCCACAACACCACCTGCGGTGTCATCTGTATACTTACTAATCCAAATTTCACCCCATCATCCAGGTCATCAATGTATATGACAAAGAACATTGGCCCAGTACAGATCTCTGAGGCACAATAGTCACCGGCCTCCAACCTGACAAACAGTTATCCACCACTACTCTCTGGCATCTCCCATCCAGCCACTGTTGAATCCATTTTGCTACTTTAATATTAATACCTAACGATTGAACCTTCCTAACTAACATTCCGTGCGGAACCTTACCCGCGACCTCTTCCAAAATTCAATACGATTTGTCAAACAAGACCTTCCACAATGAAAAATCCATGCTGACTGTTCCTAATCAGACCCGGTCTATCCAGATAATAATATATACCATCTCTAAGAATACTTCTATTAATTGTCCCACCACTGACGTCCAACCGACAGGCATATAATAGCTAGGTTTACTGTTAGAACCGTTTTTAAACAATGGAACTACATGAGCAATACGCCAGTCTTCCAGCACCAGTCCCGTTTCAAACCACTCCGGCCCATCCTGGATAATTGGCTTACAATCCACCCCCTCTCCACACATACTCCCCCACATCGAGGGAAGATACGAAAACAAGCTTCGTCAGGCTCAAAGATAGACTCAACACGCTTTCATCAGATTATTGTGCCTGCGCAAGCAGGTCGGAGGTCATATTACTGACGTCACTCTCAATGTGTCACGTGCTATACTCACAAGTGTACAAGACACTTCGTCCCTCCACTTCTGCACCCTCCTGTCGTCTCTCTTCACGTACATCCCGTTTCGCTCTCCCCCAATTTTCCGATCCACTACCACTCCACACTCTCTCAACCCTCGCTGTTAACCCTCTCTCTTTAACCTACTCCCTTTCTCTATCGCTCCCTTTGTCTCTCACCCCTCTGCCTCCCAAAGTTATCATCCCAATCCTCACTTTCATCTTCGCTTTCGCTATCCCTCTTTCTAGTCTCACTCCCCTTCCGGCACCACCTCACTCACTTTATTTATTCGCTCTCCCTGTCTTTCCCCTTTCTCGCCCCCATCCACTCCCATTTTCTCGCCCATCGCTGCAATCGCTCACTCCTCACTCTCCTGCTCTGTCTCTTTGGCTCTCTCCCCTCACTTCCATCTCTCCTTCACTTCCAATCCCTACCTCTCTGCCCTCTCTTTCCGCACTCTATATTTATTTGTCTCTCTCTGTGCTCGCCCTTCCCCCATTATTTACGGGTCTGTCCTCCTTTCATTTCTCTCTCTCTCATTCTCACACTTTCAACCTCAGACCGTCAGACCTCCACCGACACAGAGCTGAACTTTGGGATAGATGAACCTCTCAGCGATGAGCGTGAGGACCCTCCAATTGCCTCGGGACACGGCGAGATGCGAGTCGCTGTACAGACAGGTCAGAGTTCACAGTTGCGGCGCCATTCTGAAGGGATCACGTGTGAAATCCCAAGTGTCCAAGTTTCTAATGCATCTGCCTCGACCACTACCTCTGGCAGTTTGTGCCGTGGACTGACCACCATCTGGGCAACAACGGGTTGTCACTCGGCTCCCCAGTTAAATGTGTTTCCTTCTTTCTCCTCTCAGCTCAGACCTGTGATCTCTGGTCCTGGGTTCTCCAAGACGAGAGAAAATGACTCTGCGCATTCACACCGTCTCTACAGGGTACCCACATCTCTGGTGCGGTGTTCCCTGGAGTTCAGGAGAATGGGGGGGGGATCTCATGGAAACATTCCGAATGTTAAAACACCTTAACAGATTAGATACGGCAAAGTTAATTTCAATAGTAGTGTAATCTAGGGCAAGAAGACACAAACTCAGGATTAAAGAATGTCCATTTAGAACGGAGACGCAGAGAAATTACTTTAGTCAGACCGTGGTAAATCTGTGGAAATTGTTGAAACGAGCGGCTGTGAAGCCAAATCATTGGGTGCATTTTAGGTAGAGATTGATAAGTTATTGATTAGCCAGGGCTTCAGGGGCATGGGGAGTATGCACGTGAGCATGGTTGACTGGAAAAATTGTTTCAGGCCACGATTGAAAGACGGAGGAGACGCGATGGCCCGAATGTCCTACTTCTGCTACTATATCTTATGTTCCCGTGGTCTTGCGGTCTCTCCACAGCTGCGCATGAACAACAGTCGAAAGTGAAGATCGGAAATAGACCGTACCGTCTGATCTGCCTACTCTGCCTAGTTACATCCGCCCTCATCGTGATAGTGGTCGGACTCTCGATCCATGGTGAGTGGAACGGTCTCCGAGTGCAGTCAGACCGTAAATAAAGAGAGTGGAATAAATTGTTATTGTAAAATACCACAGTGACACCGACACGCCGCTTACCGTCACACCGATTAAACCCATCACCATGACAAGGAAACATCCCTAACCGTGATAAAAATACGGTCTTCAGCGTAACAAAATCAAGACTCTTCCTGACACAGTCACGCCATTCACCATAATATTATCAACGCTGTCACGGTCACGACATTCAACGGGACACAAATGATCTCCTAACCGTGACACTGACACGACCATCGCGGTGATACACACATGGCAGTCACACTGACCGCAACACACCCCTCATTGTAACATCGACATGCCCCTGACCGTGTCATTGATACACTCCTCAAGGCGACACCGAAACACACCTCACAGTGACAGCGACACGATCTTCTCTGTGACACTGGCGTACCTTACCCCGTGACATTTTCACGCTCCTCAGCGTGATCCGCTCCGCAGCGCATCGTGACAAAAACTCACAGGTCAATGTAACACCACTTCCCGAGACAGTATTGCCCCTCAACTAACACCGATGCACCTCTCACTGAGGCAATTACCCACACCTCACCCTGACACAGGAATACCCTTTACGGTAATACCGACACCTAAATTCACAATGACACCGACATAGTCCTCTCCATCTCAGCGACACACACCTCAGCGTGACAATCTCATACACGCCGTGGTCATGTCATGCCTCTCACCGTGACACAGACAAACCCATCTGAATGAGACCAGCACACACACATTACACAGATACCCCACACACCGGGACATACCAGATCCCGAACTCTTGACATTTCCCTCGCCGTAACGTCCAGATACACTTCATTGTGTCCCGGTACACCTCTCTCCGGGGCACAGAAACTCCTATTACAGTGACACCGACAGGTCGCTCACAACAACTCGAACCGGCCCCGAGCTGAGACAGGGAATCGATCATCACCACCATGCTAACACAGACCCCACTGTAACAACAACAGAACGTTCACCAGGGCACTGCAAACGTCTCAGTGACACAGACACGCCCCTATGCTTCCGCCGACGCCTCTCACTGTGCCACCAGTACATCCTTCACTGTGACAACCTTCACGGTGACACTGACACAACACTCTTCGTGACCTATTCGGTGGCGTGACGTTGACTCACGTGTCACTGTAAAAGCTAAACATCCTTCACCATCTTTCTCAGAATTACAGATGCGTCAGTCTAAGGTCACCTCTGACCGAAACTACCATGAGTTAAACTTTCCTCGCTCAACTCTAATCTGTCTTTTCTTAAAGGAATGCACAGCGATCTCCGTCACCAGTTCACTGAGATGGAAACGAAGTACAGATCTGTCAACGAAACCAAGGCTCAAATCTGTGAATTGTTGACCAGCAGAAGAGGTGAGGCATCATCCCCCTCTTTAACCCGTTGCTCACCACAGGGCAAGCATGGAGAGAGGAAGCGACACTCTGTGCTTGACATCGGGAGTGTGTGAAGAGATGGCATGGAGGGTGATTCACTCTGTGTTTGACCCGGTGAATGTGTGATGGGGCTGCGTGGAGTAAGTTTCATTTTATCACTGAATCCAGGAGAGTGTGATGGGTCGTTGTGGAGAAGGATTCTCTGTGTCTGACCACGAGATAGTGAGACGTAACTTTACAGCTTATTTTTGTGTCTGACTGCTGGAGTGTGTGATGGGGCCGTGGAGAGAGGGATTCACACTGGGTCTGACCAAGGCTGGATGTGATTGGACTTTCTGGACGGATCTAAATTCTGTTCTCTGACGGGACGGAGTGGAATTAGATTCACTCTGTTTCGGAGCTCGGGAGAGTGTAATCGGGCGATCTGCAGGGAGCTTAAACCCGTGTCTCACACCTTGGGTGTATAATTGGAACCTGTGTTTGACAGTGTGTGCGTGTGAAGAGAAGCTGTGATGGGAAGTGTGGTGAAGTGTGTGAGTGCGTTTGGGGGGGCGTTGTGTGTGCGTCTGACACCAGGAACAGTGATGCGTGCCTGGATAGCGTTTCGCTCTGTGTTTGAAACCAGGGGTCTCTGATAGGACGGTGCGGAGGGGGCTTCTCTCGCTTTCAGACCACTGTGTTGTGTGATGTCAGCGGGTAGAAGGAGCATCATACTGGGTCTGACCATGGAAGTATGCGGGGGGATGGTGCAGAGTGTTTCATTTTTTTATCTGATCACGGGCGGTAGTGTGCAGCGAACTCCACTCCATGTTTGACCCAAGGAGTGTGTGATAATGTGGTGGAGAGAAAGCCTCAGTGTGAGACTGACCCCGGTCGTGTGTGATGGGACAGTGTGGTAGGAGAATCACTCTGTGTCTGACCCCGGGAGTGTGTGAGGGGACGGTGTGGTGGGAACTTCACTTTACCTGATCCTTGTTAATGTGATGGGACGGTGTGGGGAGGTGGTAGATGTAGCCTCAATGTGTGCCTGATTGGAGAGACTGTGATGAATGATGCGGAGGGAACTTCACTCTGTGCCTCATCCTATGAATCTGTGACGGGACGTTCTGAAGGGAACTTCGTTCTGTGTCCCTCCCCGGGCGTGTGCGATGGGACAGTGTGGTCCTAGATTCACTCTGAGGCTTGACCCCTGGAATGTGTGATGGACAGTGTGGAGGGAACCTCACTGTACCTGATCCTTGTTAATGTGATGTGCCGGTGTGGGGAGTGGGGGGAGGGGATTCACTCTGTGCCTGGCTTCAGGTGTGCGTGATGGGACCGCGTGCAGGGAGATTCGCTCTGTGTCTCACTGTTCCTTGTTCCTGATTTCCAGAGCAAACGTGTTCCAAGGACTGGATGAAAAATAAAGACCGGTGTTATTACGTATCCACGTTTGAAGCATCTTTCCGCCAAGCGATGGAAGAATGTTCAAACCGTGACTCAAGGCTGCTGGAAATCAATTCAAGGGATGAAGCGGTATGTGTCACAGCACGGGAATATCCCTCAATATCACAGTAATCATCACACACTCGCGGATTCAGTCACAGATTGAACACACAACATACACTCCCAGCACACACACCCGGGGATAGACACAGAGTGAATCTCCCTCCACACCGTCCCATCACACACTCCCGGGGTCAGACACAGAGTGAATCTCCCTCCACACCGTCCCGTCACAGCCTCCTGGGGTCAGACACAGAGTGAATCTCCCTCTACGCCGTCCCATCACACACTCCCGGGGTCAGACACAGAGTGAATCCCCCTCCACACCGTCCCATCACTCACTCCCGCCGTCAGACACAGAGTGACTCCCCCTCCACACCGTCCCATCACACACTCCCGGGGTCAGACACAGAGTGAATCTCCCTCCACACCGTCCCGTCACAGCCTCCTGGGGTCAGACACAGAGTGAATCTCCCTCTACGCCGTCCCATCACACACTCCCGGGGTCAGACACAGAGTGAATCCCCCTCCACACCGTCCCATCACTCACTCCCGCCGTCAGACACAGAGTGAATCTCCCTCCACACCGTCCCATCACACACTCCCGGGGTCAGACACAGAGTGAATCTCCCTCCACACCGTCCCGTCACAGCCTCCTGGGGTCAGACACAGAGTGAATCTCCCTCTACACCGTCCCATCACACACTCCCGGGGTCAGACACAGAGTGAATCCCCCTCCACACCGTCCCATCACTCACTCCCGCCGTCAGACACAGAGTGAATCTCCCTCCACACCGTCCCATCACACACTCCCGGGGTCAGACACAGAGTGAATCTCCCTCCAAATCGTCCCATCACACACTCCCGGGGTCAGACACAGAGTGAATCTCCCTCCACACCGTCCCATCACACACTCCCGGGGTCAGTCACAGAGTGAATCTCCCAACACACCGTCCATCACACACTCCCGCCGTCAGACACAGAGTGAATCCCCCTCCACACCGTCCCATCACTCACTCCCGGGGTCAGACACAGAGTGAATCCCCCTCCACACCGTCCCATCACTCACTCCCGCCGTCAGACACAGAGTGAATCCCCCTCCACACCGTCCCATCACTCACTCCCGGGGTCAGACACAGAGTGAATCTCCCTCCACACCGTCCTATCACAGATTTGTTTTGTAATGAACAGAGAGAAGCTACGTGGATTGTTTTCAATTCTTGGCATTGATCAAGTAAATTTAATTTCCCAGAGCTTTGCATCCAACAAACTGTTGTACCGAAACATTGCACTCTGGATTGGAAAATGCGAAAACGGGTGAGATTTGTACTGATACGTGGTGAAAGAGTTGGACAATGACATAGTCCTGACGGAAGAAAATTGGATTAGTTTACGATTAGACTGTACGAGGTTGTCGGGAGCGTGCGGTACTGTGGGAACATTTTGGGACCGACAGGTGTCTGTCGGGGAAGGGCAGGGCAGTGGGAATATTTCGGAAACTGCCAGGGGACAGTGGGCACAGGGATTATTTTGGCACTGACGCATATCGCCTGGCTGTGACTAGAGAAAGCAACAGTAAGATTAGTTTGGTGAATGAAATGGATCTGAGGGCGAGGATAAGAAAACGATTAATTTGGAGACGATATAGGGTGATAGTCACACAGTGGGTGAACGGGATTATTTTGCGATCTGAGGCAAGGATGTGGGGGAGAGGGTGCCAGTGGTATAAGTCTGGAGGCGGACCAGAGACTATGGGGAGAGCGCGGTGTTGTGGGATATGTTAGGGGACAGGCACGATGCTTTGGGTAGAGGGTGGGGCAACGGGATTAATCTGGGACCGGCACAGGGCTGAAGGAAGAGTGTGGATCAGTGGGATTCCTTTCGGGACAGCCATTGTTCTGTGGTGAGTCGATGGGACAGTGGGGTTTGTTTTGGGAATGAAACAGATCAGAAGGGAGAGGGTGGGCCTGGTCGATTCGTATGGGGACTGACAGAGGACTCTGGTGAGGAAGCGGTTCGGTGGGATTAGTTTGGGGGATACGGGATTGTGGTGAGACATTGGGACCGTGGTATCTGTCCGAGTACTGACACGGAGCGGTGGGGAGAGAGCGGTTGAGTGGGATGGGTTTGGGGAATGACACAGGCTGTTAGCAGAGAGCGAATCCATGAGATTAGCTTGGGGATGGTCTCGGCTCGGATTCTCTGCTGGAGCTGTTTTGTCTCTGTTGAAATTGTTTAACCCTCTTGGACAGGACTGTGGGCATGACCCTCTTGTACAATGTGTCCCCGTGGACGTCCAACTGCAGAGACTGCGAGGCGTACTTAGGGAGTTACCCTTGTGATAGAGATCGGCGTTTCATCTGCGAGAAGTCGGCACCTTTGTTCCCGGATATTCCTGAAGAGATCCAGGGTCTCTGCCAACAGCCAGAGGAGGCGACGTGAATGAAGTGACTACTCCCATTTTTCCCTTCTCTCTCTATCACTCTCACTTCTAAATCATTTCTAAATTTGCTCCCTACCCTCTCTGCCCCACCCTCCTACTCCATTTCCTCTTATCGCAAGCAGATTCTCTACACCAGACACCGACAAACCCGTCCCGCCGTCTATCCCTTTCTTTCTCGCCATTCCCACCGTCCCGCTCTTCCAAGCTCTGTCTACCTTTCTCTCTGCCCCGTCACCTCCTCAAATTTCCTCTAACTTACTTAACTTACTCAACCCACTCTTTCTCTGCATCCTCCGCAGATCTGTTACACCTCTCTCCCCTTCCCTCCCCAGGGACTCTGTACCTCCCCTCCCCGTTCTCCCGTTCTCTCTCTAAGCCCTCTGACTCCCTGATCTCTCTCTCTCTCTCTCTCTCTCTCTCTCTCTCTCTGCTTTCCATCCACTTTCAAATCAATCCTGTGCCGTCTGGTGCTCAACAGCCCAACCCTGTGGAAAAGCTTATGCCTATTCTCTCTGCCTGTGCCCCACTTGGGTTTATGGAAATCTGTAAATTTACAACTACTCTCCGGGGACTAAAGCCCCAACTTTCCCTCGCTCCCACCATAGCTCAGTGCTCCGAGTTTCGGCCACATCCCCTAGAACTCACTGTACAATATATCCAGTTCAGCGGCATTTTCACCTACGTCTTGTCCCACGGCAACGTGACCTCCAGACTCCTGGACTCAGTGTGACTGGTGAAGACCAGCGGGCAAAGTATCCTGTCCACCCCATCGGATGTTTTCGACAAGAATCGCTATTTCAATTATTATCTGAAACTCATAAAACCTGGAATTTGTTGCTTTGCCGTATCGATACGGCGCAAAGATGTAGGATCAATGTAAATTACCAAAAAAAAAAGATAATAAAAAATCGGTAAAATGTGGAGGCGTTGAACATGCGTTCGAAAACGTGGTGCTGAAGGGGAAGAAGGTGTCTCTGAACAGTTGGGAGCTCAGGCTTTTGTACCCATTCCCCGATGGTGTATTGACAAGGGAGCCTGTCCCCGGATGAGGTGCCTCCCTGATGGATGCCCCCTTCTCGAGGCATCGCCTCTTGAAGATATCCTCGATGCTGGGGAAGGTGGTGCCCTTGACGCTGGTTGAGTCTACACCCCTCTGCAGCCTCCGGTGACCCTGTCCCTTGCGGCCTCCACACCAGGCGGCGATGCTCCAAGTCAGAATGCTCCCAAATGTCCATCTGCAGACATTTCCTTGTCTTCAGTGAAGGGCCAAATCTTCTCAGACTCCTGACGTTGTCACACTTTCTGTAATGGGAGAGGTATGCGTGGCGTTGACGGCAAGTGTAGAGAATGGTCCGGAATACTCTCAGACTTCGCGAAATAAACAAAACGACAATGACGAAAATCAAAGATTAGATCACAATCTGCAGCATTAGAAAAGATAATACAGCACGAGCCCTTTAATTCTGCCGGACAATCATTGGCGCTCAGAAGCTTAAAGGGAAAGTGACAGCTAACCATGCTCCGGGTAATGGAGGTTCCGAATCCCGGATGCCTGCCGATGAAGACACTTTCTTCCTGTTTACATGCCCAGTGTAGATCCTCTGAGATGCTGACACCCAGAAACACAGGAACTTCAAATATGATCATAGGATAGAGAGGCAGAATTAAGCTCTTTGGCAAATCGGGTCTACTCCGTCATTTCATGATGGTCGATCCATTTCCCTCTCAGCCCCTGTCTCCCGCCGTCTCCCTGTATCCCTACATGGCCTGACTAATCAAGAGTCTCTCAGCCTCTCCCTTAAACATCAGGTCGTATCATTCGCAGCCTGCTGTGGCAACAGATTTCATAGGTTCATCCCAGAAAGGCAAACGAAATTCTCCTCATCGGCGTTTTAAAATGACGGTCCGCTATTCCAGGTGGGCCTACTGGCCTTAGACTCTCCCACCATAGGGAAACTTTTCTCCACGTTGATTTTATCGAGGACTTCAAGCATTTGATCGGTTTCAACAACACCAACCACCACCCTCCCACCTCCCACGACCCCACCATTCTTCAGATCTCCAGCCATAAAACGCCCCAGATTAATTAATCTGTTCAATCCCGGAATCATTTCCGTGAACTTCCTTTCAACACTCTCCAATTCAAACACATCCGGCCGGATGAGGTAAAGGACCCGGAACTGCTGACAATCTTCGTTGAGACCTCACCAGTGCTTTATAAAGCCTCAACGTTACACCCCTGCTGTTCTATTCTAATATTCTCGACCTGAATGTGACATTGCATTTGGCTTCCTCGCCACCGACTCCGCCTGCAAATTCATCTTCAGGGAATACAGCACAAGGACTCCCAAGTCTGTTTGTACCTCAAGTGTTTGAATTCTCTCCCCGTTTATAAAACAGTCTGTGCCTTTATTCCCTCCACCAAAGTGCATGACCATACACATCCCGACGCTGTGATCCATCCGCCCCTTCTTTCCCCATTCTCTCAATCTCTCTGGAACATTCTGTAGCCTCTCTGCTTCCTCAGCACTATCCGTAGATCGGGGATTTCGCTGCCGATCTGCACTGACTGAGTTTTCCCAATGAGGAGGACAGCTGCCCGGTGTTGTATTGTCCAAGTGGCCCAGTGACCAGTGGGGAGCGAACAGGGTCGTATCGGATGTAGACCTATTGTGCTCATCGTCAGGGTGCAGCGCGTCCACGTCCGTGCTGGAGCAGAGGATAACTCTGGGTGTGACCCGACTCTCAAAGCGCATAATCACAGCATTGTGAGTGACACTGGCCGAGTGTAGTTGAGGAAGCTCACCCTACTCTTCTCGGGCATGGTGTCACTTTCCGCATTTTCAAGTAGGGGGTAAATTCCGTCTGCAACAGTGTAAGATTGAAGATATCCTCGGCAACTCCAGACCACTCTGCAGTCCTACCCATCTCCGCCACCTTGTCCCTCATCTACACCCCTCCCCATCTCCGTCACCTTATCCCTCATCTACACCCCTCTCCATCTCCGTCACCTTGTCCCACATCTACACCCCTCCCCGTCTCCGCCACCTTGTCCCTCATCTACACCCCTCCCCATCTCCGTCACCTTATCCCTCATCTACACCCCTCCCCGTCTCCGCCACCTTATCCCTCATCTACACCCCTCCCCGTCTCCGTCACCTTATCCCCCATCTACACCCCTCCCCATCTCCGTCACCTTATCCCTCATCTACACCCCTCCCCGTCTCCGCCACCTTGTCCCTCATCTACACCCCTCCCCGTCTCCGTCACCTTATCCCTCATTTACAACTCTCCCCGTCTCCGTCACCTTGTCCCTCATCTACACCCCTCCCCGTCTCCGTCACCTTGTCCCCCATCTACACCCCTCCCCATCTCCGTCACCTTGTCCCTCATCTACGCCCCTCCCCGTCTCCGTCACCTTATCCCTCATTTACAACTCTCCCCATCTCCGTCACCTTGTCCCTCATCTACACCCCTCCCCATCTCCGCCACCTTGTCTCTCATCTACACCCCTCCCCGTCTCCGTCACCTTGTCCCCCATCTACACCCCTCCCCATCTCCGTCACCTTATCCCTCATCTACACCCCTCCCCGTCTCCGTCAATTGATTTGAATTGACGTTGTACTTGCATGCTTCATTTTCATGAGGAGTAAAAATCTTTATGTTACATTTAAATGTGGAATTTGTAATTTATAGCAATATGTAATAAAGATTAGCTGCAAGAGAACTGTTAATATAGCAGAGAAATTAAATTCTATCAGCGTGAATTAATCCGTCTGATGGCCTGGCCAAAGACGCTCTCCCGGAGCACGATGGTACTGTTTGATTGTTTGTTTGTTTGTTTATTTATTCATTCATGCATTCATTCACTCACTCATGTATTTATCTGTTTATTTATTTATTTATTTATTTATTTATTTATTTATTTATTTGCTGCGGTACACGATCTCGGATGGTAGCAGCTGCAACTGTTGGTTATTGGGGCGACTCGGGTCCCCGAAAATCCTTCACGCCCCTTTTTCACATCTGTCTCTGCAAATGTTCTGAATCGTTGGAAGTTCACATCTACAGATGCGCTGGGCTGTCAACACCACTCTCTGAAAAGTCTTGCGATTGAGGGGATAAGGTTCCCATACCAGTCAGTGATGTATCCACTCAGGATGCTGTCTGTTGTGTCCCTGTGGAAAGTTCTAATGTTTTGGGGACCCATACCAAACTTGGTCTACTGCCTGAGTTGAAAGAGGCGCTGTTGTTCATTTTTCGCCGCACAGCTGCTATGTACAGTCCGCGTTAGATCCTCGGTGATGTGTCTGTTGAGGAACGTAAAGCTGGTCACCTCTCAACCGAAAATCCATTGCTGTCAATAGAGCTCAGCCTGTCTCCAGTCCGCTATAGTCCACAAACAGCCCCTTTGTTTTTGCGACATTGTGGGATCTACACCCCTCCCCTTCTCTGACATGCCCACCCACCCTGATGCCCATTTTCCGTTGACGACCTCATCTCCAACAGCCCCAACGTGTCCGTTACTACCCACTCGCATCCAAACGCTTCCCGCTCTGTGATCAGAGGGAATTGTGGGGAGAATGGCGGAGAGCTGACCGTGTTCCACACGGTTTCCTGTCAGTAATTGCAACCTCACCACATCTTCACTGCCATCCCTCTCCCCCTTTTCCTTCGGCGCTGCGTCCGGTCACACACACATACCATCTCTGAAACAGACACAGAATTCAGGTCTACAGGAACGCGGAAGTGCTGGGGATTGGTGAAAGGGGAGTGTGGTTAGAGAGAAAGGGATTCACAGACTATCTGACTCCGTTGCTTTATTATGGCAGAGAGCGAAGCGAACTTCACTGAGTGTCTGGCACACGGATTGTGTGATTGGACGGTGCGGACGAAGCTCCACCTAGTGTCTGGCCTGGAAGTGTGTGATTAGACGGTGTGGGGGGAGCTGCACACTGGATGGGACCATATTAAATGTGTGATATTTCAGGTGCAGGGACTTAACCCTGTCTCTCATCCCGGGAGTGTGTGATGGTGCCGTCTTGAGGGAACGCCACTCTGTCTCTGAGGCAGGGAATGTGTTTGAGCCCACAGATTTCCGTCAGGTGAAAATTCTGTGGGAATGGGAGAGAAAGGGAAGAGACAAATGAGTGATGAAAGGATACGGGAGAAAGGGAGAGGGGAGATATTCAGCGACGGCCCAGTGAGGAGTGCAGTGAGATGGAAAGGCAGAGGGATAGAGAGAGTAGAGAGACGGAACGAGCTGGAGAGGGAGAGAACAGTTCAGTCAACGTGATAGCTGGACTGAGAGAGAGGTCATATAGGGAGAGGTAGAGGGTTGAAAAGATATATAGGGACGGTGATAAAGAGAAGGGTGCGGGATGGAGGGAGAGGGAGTGGAGAGGGAGGGGTGGTTGTTGAAAACCCTTCTGAGTTTCTCTGAAGCTCCAGCTTCGGATGGCAAGTAACTATTTTTCCGTTTGCTTTGCTCCTTCCAGCTGTCTGCTGGGCTGACGTCCCTGCTGTTTAATTGTTTTTGCTGTCTTGACCAAAGGTCAGTCCGGGTAGCCGCACGCCTTCAAGACTTCTCTCAAATACCTGCGCTCCCTCTCTTTAGCTGTGATATTGGTGGGCTTACACTCGGCGCCGTGATGTCGTGTTCTGAAAACCCACAATTATGTTCTAATGGGTGATCAGAGTTAAACCGTAGATGATGATCTGTCTGTGTTGGTTTCCTGTGAAGTTCAACATCCAGATGTCCATTTCCTTTGATAAGGACTCCACAGTCTAAAAAAGGCAGTCCATTGTTCTCGACGCGTCCGGTGTAAATTTGATGTTTTCATCCACCCAGCTGATGCTTTCTGTGAAGGTTTTTGCATCATGGATTTTGGGGTTAACCCAATAACAGTTACAGCATGGAAACGGGCCATCTCGGTGCTTCTAGTCCGTGCCGAACGCTTAATCTCACCTAGTCCCAACGACCTGCACTTAGCCCATAAACCTCCATTCCATTCCTGTCCATACACCTATTGATTTTTAATGACAATATAGAACCTTCATCTACCACTTCTACTGGAAGCTCGTTCCAAACAGCTACCAGTCTCTGAGTAAAGAAATTCCCCCTTGTGTTACCCCTAAACTTTTACCCCCAAACTCTCAAATCATGTCCTCATGTCCTCTGGTTTGAATCTCCGCTACTCTCAATGGAAAAATGCCTATCAACGTCAACTCTATCCCGCTCATAATTTTAAATACCTCTATCAAGTACCCCCCCACCCTCAACCTTCTACGATCCAAAGAGTGAAGAGTTAACTTGTTCAACCTTTCCCTGTAACTTAGGAGCTGAAACCCAGGTAACATTCTAACAAATCTCCTCTGTACTCTCTCTATTTTGTTGAGTTCTTTCCTATAATTCGGTGACCAGAACTGTAACAATAGTCGAAATGGATTCTTTGTATTAGTGACACAAATCCCTCCGAGACTCCTTCCAATTACACCTCCTTGAGCCTGTCCTCTCTCTCTACTCCCTTCCCTCCCCACTACCCTCGCTTAAATTATTTCCTCTCTCTCCCGCTCATTCGAGAACTCTTTGCCTCCATCGTCATTCTCTCCCCTTCACTCCTCACTTCCATGAACTCCTCTTCACCCTTCCCGCTCTCCCTCTCGTCCCCCTTCTCCTCTCCGTTCCTCACATTCCATTTCTTACTCTCTGTTTCCCCCGTTTGCTCGCCCTCTCTTTACTCCTTCTGTCTCTCAGTCCCTCACCAAGTCTCCCTATCTTCACGTTTGTCATCTCCATCTCTTACTTTCTCAGGTCACGCCTCAGACTCCCCCTTCACTTTCTCTCCAACCAGACAGCCCCCTGTTAGCCACTTCTCTCTCTCTCCCCCAAAACCAATCTCTCTCCCTCCCCCTATCTCCCGACTCTCACATTCATTGCCCCGCCACACTCGACTCACTCGATCACCCTCCCCAACATCTACAATCTCTCTCCTCCCCCAGGTCTATTTATCAGCCGCTCATCCGGTATTTGTTTGTGGCGTTCTGATCCTCTTATCAAGGCAGGCTTCCTCTGACAACGGCTACTTCCTCTCGCTGAGCTGAGAGACACAGAGGAACCTCGACAGGAGAACTGAGCGATTCTTCCATCAATGCCAAGATGGAATCACGGTCTCCATCCAGAGGTGTGTGGGGAGGAATGATGAAGGGAGGGAGCTCCATTACGTGTCTGATCACGGGTGCGTTTGATCGCACAAGAGGAGGGAGTTTCTATCTCTGTCTGAGTCCTGGAGTGTTTTACGGAACGGTGTGGAGGAAGATTTACTCTGTGTCGGACCACGAAAGTGTGCGATGGGACGGTGTGGAGGGAGATTCACTCTGTGCTTGACTCCGTGAGTGTGTGATAGCACAGTGTGTAAGGAGATTCACTCAGTGTCTGACACCGGGGGTGTGTGATGGGACGGTGTGGAGGGTGATTCACTCTGTGTCTGACCCCGGGATTGTGTGCTGGGGCGGTCTGGAGGAAGATTCACTCGGTGTCTGACCCCGGGTGTGTGTGATCAGACGGTGTGTAGGGAGATTCACTCTGTGTCTGACCACGGGAGTGTGTGATGGGACGGTGTGGAGGGAGATTCACTCTGTGTCTGACCCCGGGAGTGTGTGACGGGACGGCGTGGAGGCAGATTCACTCTGCGTATGACCTCGGGAGTTTGTGATGGGACGGTGTGGAGGGAGATTCCCTCTGTGTCTGACCCTGGGAGTTTTTGCTGGAACGGTGTGGAGGGAGATTCATTCTGTGTCTGACCACGGCGTCTGTGATGGGACGGTGTGGAGGGAGCTTCAGTCTGTGTCGGACCCCGGAAGTGTGTGATGGGACGGTGTGGAGGGAGATTCACTCTGTGTCTGACCCCGGGAGTGTGTGATGGGACGGTGTGGAGGGAGATTCCCTCCTTGTCTGACCCCGGGAGTGTGTGGTGCGACGGTGTGGAGGGAGATTCACTCTGTGTCTGACCCCGTGAGTGTGTGTTTGGACGGTATGGACCTGCGCCTCCTTTCCTCAGTACGCGTGACACTTTATTCTGCACTCTGTGATTGATTTGCCTTATTCTCCAATAAATTGACCTGTACCTGTGGATGTAACTGGGGCCTCTCCTGTCTGTGATGTATATAAATAATCCGGAGACCATGTAGATCAGTGGGTTAATAGATTTGCAGATTGGCCGAAGGTATGTGGTGCTGTGGAAAATATTCCAGACCATAAGACAAAGGAGAAGAAGTCGGCCATTCGACCCATCGATTCTGCTCCGCCGTTTCATCATGAGCTGATCTAATCTCCCCTTTAGTCCCATTCCACGGCTTCTCACCATAACATTTGATGCCCTGACTACTCAGATACTTATCAAATTCTGCCTTAAATACACCCAATGACTTAGCCTCCACTGCCACCCGTGGCAACAATTTCAAGAGATTCACCACCCTCTGGCCAAAAAAATCGCAATCCTTGTTCTGAATGGGCGCCCTACAATTCTCAAGTCATGTCCTCTCGTAATAGACTCCTCCGCCATGGGAAACAACTTTGCCTCACCCACTCTGTCCATGCCTTTCAGTATTCGAAATGTTTCTATGAGGTCCCCCCTCATTCTTGTAAACTCCAAGGAGTACAGTCCAAGTGCGGTCAAACGTTCAACATATGTTAACGCTCTCATTCCCAGAATCATTCTAGTGAATCTTCTATGAACGTTCTCCTATGTCAGCACACACTTTCTTAAATAAGGAGCCCAAACTGGGATAGTCACTGGGATATGGATCAGTTACATATATGGGTTGGAGAAAGGGCAGATGAAGGTTAACCCAGTAAAACCGTAAGTTTTTGTATTTTGGTATGCCAAATGCGAACAGAAGTCACACTATTAAAGCCAACGCCCAGAGCAGTGGGATCTTGGGGCCCAGTGCCATTGCTCGTGGCTACACAGTTTGATAGGATGATTGAGATGTCGAATGCCATGGTTGCCTTTATTAGTCGGGGCGTTATGTCAGCAAGTCAGGAGGTTATGCGGCAACATTATAATGCTCAGACTGGGCTGTATCAGGCAGATTGTGTCGAGTTCCGGTCACCACATTATCGGAAGGATGTCGGGGCTTTGGAGAGCCTCCAGAGAGGGTCAACAGGACGCCGCCCGGTTTCGATGACTTGTGTTACAACGAGAGGTCGGTCGGACCCGTGGGCTGTTTTCCCTGGAGCGGCGGAAGACGAGCGGAGATAGGACAGATTATCTGAGACACGACAGAACTGACAGAACCTTTTTTCCACCTAAATTAGAAATGCTAGTACCAGAGGGAATGTACTCGGGAAAACACTGTGGGTCTGTTTTGTGTTGAACTGCTTGCTCTGTCTTCTCTCTGTGACAATAATAAACCAATTTCCAAATTTACCAGGCGTAATGTCCTGAACACACAAAGCCTATATTATTATCCCGGTTTTCATGCGGGTTTTTCCACGTCGCTGACGTCCAACCAGCGGCCTCCGCCCTCTGTATTCTGTGGATTAGGATTCGAAATAGATAACTCGCAGTGGATCCCATGCATCGCAAACTTGTAAATGAATCTCCCATGAGAGGGATGTTGTCAAAGGCCCGTCAGAAGTCAACTCTTTACCACTCACTAACATGCACTGTCGACCCAAGGTCACTTTATAGGTCGACATTAAAGATTCTTGCCGTCACCTCTGTGCTGCCCCTTTACATTTGACTTGGCAAAGCTCAAAACCTCACACTTACCCGGGTTAACCTCTTTCTCCCTTTTCCCCAACCACATTTACAACTGATCGATATCCCAGTGAATCCGTGGGCGATCTTCCACACAGTCCACAATGTCACCAAACTTTGGGCGACTCGCAAGATTACAACCCACCCAGCTCCATTTTCATCCTTGTCAATCCGATACATCAAAAATACCAGAGGTCCCGGGCAGGTCACTGCGGAACACGATTAGTCTCAGACCACGAGCGAGAATAAGTTCTGTGCGCCACATCCACTGGCTAGTGTGGGCAGGCCAACTCAAAGTCAAAAGCTTAGTATTCAAAATACATTTATCATCAAATCTTTACTCAAATATTTACCAATCTCTGAACAACTTACAACTAGGAAAAGTCAATCAGACATGAGACAGTCTTTGCCGAGTACAGGATTTGGGACTGTCAAATACGACGGCTGGAAAGTGGGTGAGATTGAGAGAGGCAGGAGAGGGTGATCATGGTGGAAGGAGAGAGCGCGGGTGGCGGGTGGAAGGGAATACCACCGGGGACACGGCTGAATTCACGCACACGCTGGATGGTCTCTCCACAGCTGCGCATGAACAGGAGCCGAGACATAGACCGTGCCGTAAGATCTGCCTACTCTGCCTCGTTACGTCCGTCCTCGTCGCGATAGTTACCGGGCTCTCGATCCATGGTGAGTCAAACAGGCTGCGCGTGGAGTCAGACAGCAATGAAACGGAGTGGATTCAGGTCACCACGTAAAATCTCACAGTGACGCTGACACAACCCGCACTTTTGACACCAACACGCTCATCACCGTGACACGGATACACCCCTCACCAACGCCCCCTTCATGCTGAATCCAACTCGCCAATCAACGTGACAACAATAGCACCCTTACAGAGACACGGCAACGGACACTGAAGCCTCGTGTCACCGATGGGTTTCAGTGAGATTCCCACTTCACCTTTTTGACATTCAGTGAGTCCAGGCCCAGAGCTATGAAATGTTCTTCATTCGACAAGCTTGAATTCATTTTGGTGATTCGCCTTTGAATTATCTCCAATGTCAAAACATCCATTCTTAAATACGGGGGGCCCACAGCTGCTCATAATACTCCACCTGAGGCCTCGCCAGGGCTTTATAAATGCTCAATATGAGATCCTTGCTTTTGTGCTCTCGTCCGCTCGAAATCAATGCTAGCGTTTTATTTTCCTTCCTCACCACAGACTCAACCAGCATATTCACCTTCAGAGAACTCTGCCTCTCCCGTTGTTAAAGGGTAGAGGGGCACCTGCAACTTCCGAGTCTCCGGAACCAGGGCAGAATCCAGTTCTTCTTGAAGAAACATGAGCAATGATCCACAATTTCTTCAGCTACCTCCTTCAGAACCCTGTGTGCAGATAATCTATTTAAAATGACTAATCTAACTTCAGACCTCTCAGTTTCTCAAGCACCTTCTCTAAACTTATGGCACCGTTACTCACTTCTGCCCTCAGACAGTCTCGAAGCTCAAACCTACTGCTGTTGCCTTTCTCAGTAAATACTGAAGCAAAAATTTATTATGTTCCTTCACCATCTTCCTGTCGCCCATTACTATCATTTTCCAGTAGCCCAATATCTACTGTCGACTCTCTTTTATACGTTATGTATCCGAAGAATAATTTGATTTCCACTTTGATATATTTGGCTTTTGAACATTGCAGTTCCTTGACTCGATCCACAACGATTCTGCACCTAACGATCCTCTGTCAATTCCTTCCGATGGTTTGATTTTATTTTTCTTTTTACCAACAATGCCAAGCCGCTCTCTCAGCCTAAAAAAACTTGCTTTCTGCTACAAGGTAATACATAGCATAGAAGAAAATAATTAATAAATAAATAAATACTTAAACAAACAAACAAACAAATAAATAAATATAAATTGACAGATAGATACATTTTTGTATACATATATAGAATAGATGATAAATCAAGCAAAACAGAAATTCGATATATTAACAAGTGAGGTAGTGTCCAAGTGTTCAGTATCCTTTTCGAAATCGGACGGCGGAGGGGAAGGAGCCTGAACCACTGAGTGTGTGCATTCAGGCTCCTGTTCCTCCTTCCTGATGGTGAGAAGTGGGCATACCTGGCTGCTGGAGGTCCTTAATAATGGGCGCTGCCTTTCTGGGAAAACGCTCACTAATACTGTCCTGGGTACTTTGTAAGCTGACAAGCCTCAGAAAATTCTGCTGCTACTTTCGGTCCTATACAGTAGCCCCTCCATACCAGACAGTGATGCAGCCTGTCAGAAAGCTCTCCAGGGTACAACTATAGACGATTTTGATTGCAGCTGTTGACATACCCAATCCCTTCAAATTCCTAATAAATTATAGCCGCTGACTTGCCTTCTTCATAACCACTATGATATTTTGGGACCAGATGGATGCTCAAAGATCTTGACGCATAGGAACTGCTCGCTCTCTGCAGTTCTGAGCCCCTATGAATATTGGGATGTGTTCATTCGTCTTACCCTTCCTGAAGTCCAGAATAAGCTCTTTCGTCTTACTGACGATTGTCGCCTTGCCAGAAATCTGTCTGATTAACCAGAATGATCTCAAACTGAAATCTGAGTTCTGTGATGATAGTTGTCTTCTCAAAGGAGGTGAAAACATATGGGTGAATCAAGGAGAGTCAGTAAATACTTTGCCGGCTGATCGGTCCTGAGCCTGCAAGAGATTTAAGATGTGCATGGGGCCCGATGGGACTTGTCGGCGGGATTCAGTCATCGCGAGCAGTCGCTTGTTTTGAGGAGAGCCATCAAGAGGTTTAACAAGTGGGCGGACCCTTTGCGATTTCTTTGCAGTCTTCCGTCATTAGGCAATTTGCGATTGCTAACAAAGAGTAGATAGAGTTAACCGGGGCGGCCGTTATGTAAGAGGTCCAGTGTGAGAGTGCAGGACAAACCCGGAGTGTTGCGGTTCATTAATAATCCAGCTGATAAAGAGATCTAAACGTCGGCCCCTGCAACAACGCTTCAGGCACCGACAGATCTCTCAGCGTGACACTTACACCTACTTCACTGTGACACCAACACGTCCTTCACCATCACATCAGTGACGACGGTCACCTCTCACCGTGACAATAGCACACCCCTCACAGGAACACGGAAACAGTCTTTACTGTGACACTGACACGCTCCTCTCCATACCGAGGACACACCCCTCTGCAAGACACGGACACTGCCCTCAGCGTGACATCGACACGTCACTGACAACGACATGGACACAACCCACAACGCGATACCCACACTTCCCTCACTGTACGACCGACCCACGAATTGCCGTGACACAGACACACACCTCACCATTTCTCTCAGTGTTACAGATCCGTCAGTCTCTACTCGCCTCTGACCAAAAGTACCTGAGACTTTGGGAGCAACATCAGGAGATGAACAGGACCCAGTGCCAGTGTCCAGTACAAATCCACGAACCGAACTCAACCCTGGAATCCATGACATCAGAGAATTCCGGCTTGGATCTCTCCCAGAGCACCTGTCTAAAGAACGTTTCCGTCCCAAGCAACAACGTCTCCATCCTCGAACATACATTGTTTATCCTCGAAAGAAACATCTCCATCCTTGAAAACAAATTGTTCGTCCTGGAAAGCAACCTCTCGGTCATGAGCACCGATCTCTCTGACCAGCATCAAACGCAAACCGATCTCCGTCAGAACTTCTGTCACCTCGAACTGAAGTGTAGAACTCTCAACGAAACCAAGGCTAAAATCTGCCAGATGCTGAGCAGCAGAAAAGGTGAGAGAACATCCGCCGTTCTCCCGCTCGTATACTCTGTGGCCGATCGCGGGAATGTGCAGTGAGAAGGTGCGATTGGAGAGACACTCACAGTGTGACTCCGGGTGTATGTGATGAGACGGCGTGGGTGGAACGACACCTATCGTCCACCTCCGGGAGTGCATGGACAGTGTGTAAAGATCGGCACCTAGTGTCTGTACCCGGGAGTGCATGATACAGCGCCACAGAAGTAGCTTCTCACAGCGTCTGGCATTGCTGCATAGCGAATGTCACTTTGCGTTTGACACCGGGTGTTTCTGTTAGAACCTGCGGTCTCTCTCTGACCACGAGTATGTGTTACAGAGTCGATAGAAATTCGGTCTGAGGCCGACCCGACAGTCTATAATTGAACGGTGTGGAGGCAGATTCAGTCTATGTGACCACGGGTGTCTCTGATGGGACACCCATCAGAGCTTTACTCTGTGTGTCCGCGGGAGGGCGTGATGGGACGGTGACGAGGCAGTTGCACTCTGTCTAACCACGGGAGTGTGAGATGGGACGGTGACAGGGGTGTTGCGCTCTGTGTCTGAAACAGGTGTGTGTGTGATAGGACAATGCGCAGCAGATGCCTGAACACTTGAGTGTGTCAGGGATGGTATGGAGGGAGATTCACTCTGTTTCGGAGCCTACGGTTATGAGATGGGATGGTGTGGAGTGATGCACTTTCTGTATCTGACTCTTAGCGGACGTAATGGACAATAGGAGTGAGATTTACTGTTCCTTGTTCCTGATTTCCAGAGAAAGCGTGTTCCAAGGACTGGATCAGAAATGAAGACCTGTGTTATTTCATTTCCACGTTTGAAAGTTCTTACGAGGGGGCGAAGCAGCTCTGTTCTATCTCTGAATCAAAGTTTCTTGAAATAAATACATACGAGGAAGAGGTATGTGTCAGTTGGAAGGAAGATATATCCACATCAGAGTGAAGCTCCTTCCACACCGTACAATCATAAATTCCCGGGGTCAGACATAGAATGAAACTTTCTCCACAACGTCCCATCACACATTTCAACTGTAGACAAAGCTAGGTTCCCTCCACATCGCTGAATTATCTTCTCCGGGGGTCAGGCACAGAGTGAATATCCATCCACACCGTCCCATCACACACTCACGGGGTCAGACACAGAGTGAATCTCCCTGCAAACCGTCCCATCACACACTCCCGGGTTCAGGCACTGAGGGAATCTCCCTCCACACTGTCTCAACACGCAGTCCCGGGGTCAGGCACAGCGTGAATATCCCTTCGCATTGCCCCATCAAACACTCCCGGGGTCAGACACTGAGGCAATATCCCTCCACAACGTCCCATCACACACTCCCGGGGTCAGACAGAGAATGAATCTCCCTCCACATCGTCCCATCACAGTCTCCCGGGGTCAGACACAGAGTGAATCTCCCTGCACACCGTCCCTTTCACACAGTCCCGGGATCTGTGACAGAATGAATACCCCTCCACACCGTCCCATCACACATTACCGTCGACACACAAAGAGTGACGGTCCTTAAATTGTGCTCGATTCCAGTCATTAATGACAGCAATTTATTTTCACAGAAGTTTGTTAACAACGCTGTCCTCGGTGAAGACATTTCTTACTGGATTGGAACATGCAAAGCGGGGTGAGATTTGGGGTCATGTCGGTGTTCCTAGTGAGACTGTGCAGTGGAATTAATTTTGGGGCCAGACACACGTCTGTGGGGTAGGTGGGGATCGGAGAGCTTTTGGGGGCTACCACAATTCAATGGTGAGAGTTGGGTCTTTGGGGATACTTCGGGGATAGAAACAGGCCTGACGGCAGAGAGGAAGGCAGTGGGAGTATTCTGTGGCCTGGCATCCCCGGAGGAAGAGACTGGGCAGTGCGATTGATTTGCTGACCGACGCTGTCGGTGGGAGGAAAGTTGGAAGGGGGAGTAATTCGGGGACTGATGTAGGTCTGTGGGGAGACCATGCGTCGGTGAGAGTATTTGGGGACGGACGATGTGGATGGAGACTGGGGTAGAGCGTTTAATCTGGGACTAACACGGGTCTGTGGGGTGCAATTAGACAATACGATTACTTTGGGAATCGACACTGGCTTCTTGTTAGAGGGCGGACAGTTGGATTATTCTGTGGGTTGACTGACTGTCGGAAGGGATGGGAAGTGAGTGTTTTGGTGATTGACACAGGTCTTGTCGGGAGAAGGTTTGACAGTGGGATCATATTAGGGACAGGTACGGGTCTGGTGGGTGAAAGTAGGAAGTGTACGTATTTTCGGGGCAGACACACGTCCTTTGGAAAGGGAGTGCGTCACTGGGAGTATTTTTGGAAATGAGACAGGGCTGTATGGAGAGGGGAGCAGTAGGATTAGTTTGGGGACTGACACGGTTCAGTGGGTAGAGAGTGGGGCTATGGGAGTATCTTCGGGGCGGACCCGGGGTCGTGGGGAGAGGCTGAGGCTCTGGGAGTAATTTGAGGACTGACAGGGTGCGCTGGGGAGAAGGTGTTTTTGTGGGTTTATTTTGGGGGACTTGCACAGCTCTGTGTGTAGAGTGTTGGACAAGGGATTAATGGGGGACTGACACAGGGTTGCGGAGAATGGGTCAGTTGGAGTATTTTGGAAACTGAAACTGGTGTGAGGAGAGAGAAGGGGTCAGTGGGAATATTTTGTGGACCGACACCGGTCGGTGAGGCGAAATTGAGTCACTGGGAGTATTTTCTGACTGTCACAGGACAGCCTGCTAGAGTTGTGTTGTCCCTTTTGAAACTTTACCCTTCTTTGACAGGAAAGTGGCCTCTAACGTCGTGTACAAGGTGACCGCTGGAAAGTTCGAATGCAGTGAACGTAAATCCGGTTGGCTTGGCAGTTGCAAAAGTGATCAACACCGTTTCATCTGTGAGAAGCCTGCAGCTTTGGTCCCGGATATTCCTGAAAAGATCCGGGTTCTCTGTCGAAATGCCGTGGAGGGGACTTAAATCTAGTGACATCATTCTCTTACCCTATTTCTATCTCTCTCCCAGACTTTGACAAACCCATCCTCTCTTCCCCTCGGCCCTGCCCTGTTCCTCTCTCTCTCTAACTGTGGCACTGTTGCTCGGCATCTCGCTCCCTCTTTCCACTCGGACCTCCAAACTCGCTCTCTCTCATAACTCCTCCCCTGCCATCTCCTTCTATTTCATCCCCATTCTGTCATCCCACAAATTCTTGCCTCCCGCTCCCAGTATGAAAGGACTGTACAGGATCTGTACCGTCTGACTCATTATCTGTGTCGTTTCCGCCCTGAGCTTTGTATCTTTGCATGATCAGTACGTCACAAGAATGCAAAATTAACATAAGATGCAAAAAGATAATAAATACTGCAAATATGTCGAGGCGTTGCTCATACATTCAAAAATATGATACCAGAAGTGCAGAAGGTGTTCCTGAATCTTTGAGATTTATTTTTCCTGTGCCTCTTCCCCAATGGTAGAAATGAACAGGGAGCTTTTCCCTGGGTGAGCGGCCTCAGTGATGGATGCATTGTCGAGGCATCGCATCTTGACGATGTGCTCGATGTTGGGGAAGGCTGTGCCCGTCATGGAGCTGGTTGAGTCACCGCTTATCTGACGCCTCTGGCGACCTTGTTGTGTTGCAGCGTCGACACCAGGCGGCGGTGTAATAATTCCCAGCAATCACATGGGCTGGTCTTCAATGAAAGACAGAATCCTCTCAAACTGCTCACGTTGTAATTCCTTCTGCAACGAGAGATCTATGGTGGCGATGGGAAATGTAGAGTGTGGTCTGAAGTACACTGTTACTCAGACACGAAATAAACTGGACGGCAGTAAAGGCACCCAAAGTTTCTGTTACAAAGAATAGTTCTTGAAATGGATCTCCTAACTTTGAGCACTGAGTGCTCAGCACGGGGACGTCAACGACAGACTTTCCATGAAGCAATGTTGAGGGGCAATAATTGTCAGCCTGAGCCTTAAAGGGAAAGTGACATCTCATCACATTTTGGGGAATGGGCGTGCCGGCATTTGGAAGCCTGGCGCTGTACAGTCTGGAACATGACACGTTCTCCGTGTTTGCATGAATCTGTTGGTCCCAGGACAGATCCACTGAGACGCTGACACCCGGAAACACAGGAACCTAAAATCAGACCATGAGATATCGGAGCAGATTAAGGCCATCGAGTCTGCTGCGCCATTTCATCATTTCTGATCCAGGTCCCCCTCAGCCACAATCTCCTGCCTTTTTACCGTATTCCTTCATGCCCTGTGTAATCAAGAAACTGTCCACCTCTGACTTCAATACACCCACTGTGGGAATCCACAGCCGCCTGTGTAACCTATTTACCATACTCTGGCTGAATACATTCCCCCCAATTTCCGTTCTAAAAGGACGGATCTCCATTGCGATGTGGCTCCACCGGTCTCGCCACGGGGAACCTTCTCTCCACATCTACTCTGTCGAAGCCTTTGATCATTCGATCGATTTCAACAACAACCCTCTCCCCGCCGCCCCCTCATTCTTCTGAGTTTCGGCCATCAAACGCTCCAGATCTGATAAGCGTTTCGATCCCGGAATCATTCCCGTGATCTTCCTTTCAACCCTTTGCAATGCAAGCTCCTCTGGCCGGTGTAGATAAGGGACCCTGAACCGCTCACCGTATTGCCAAGTCAGACCTCACCAGTGCTTTATAATGTCTCAACGCTACATCCTTTTTTTCATAATCTAATCATCTCGACAAGAATGCGAATATTGTATTTGGTTTCCTCGCCAGCGACTCCACCTGAAAATGATCCTTTAGGGAATCCTGCACGATGTCTATCAGGTCCCTTTGCACATCAGATGTTTGAATTTTTCACCATTTATTAAATAGTCTGTGCCTTCATTCCTTCCACCAAAAGGCATGGTCATACACATCCCGACACTGTGATCCACCCGCCGCTTCTTTGCCCATTCGCTCAATCTCTCTGCACCCTTCTGTAGCCTCTCTGCTTCCTCAAAACCAATTGTCGATCGGTGACGTCACTGCCGATCTGCGCTGACTGAGGTTTCCCGATGAGGATGTCCATCACCCAGTTACAGAGGGAGGTTCACTGGCCCAGGATCTGAGGGGTTGATAATGCTGCACGCCGAGCTGTTGTCAGTCAACAGCATCCTGACGTTGGTGTTGTATTGTGCAGGTGGTCCATTGTCCAGGGGAAAGCAAATGAGATTGTATCCGCAGTAGATCGATAGTGGAGTTCGTCAAAATATAGCGGCCTTGTCCTTGCTGGAAAAGGGGTTGACTTTCGGTATGGCCAGCCTCTCTAAACATTCAATCACAGTATCTGTGAGTGTCACTGGGCAATTGTTGTTGAGGCAGATCTCCATACTCTTCCCGGGCACTGGTGTGATTGTCCCCTTTTGAAGCAGGTGGGAAATTCCTACTGAAGCATAGGGAGGTTGACGATCGTCTCGGACTCTCCACCCTCCTCTACAGTCCTCCGTCACCTTGACCCTTAAATTCACGCCTCCCTGACTCCGCCAGGCCCTGTGTCACTTACAGCCCTGTATTTCTCTGTCACCCACTGCCTTCTAGATCCTCATTCCCCGAAACGCGCCCCTTCCCCTACTGCACCACGGCTTAGTCATGCCGGCTCAAACGCCTCTCTGTCTGTTTTCACAGGGAACTGCAGGTATAATGGCGGAGTGTTAACGTCTGGTGTTATCATGCTCCCCGTCCACCAGGTATCGATCTCTCGGATTTGAGCCTCTCTACCTCTCCGTGAGGGCAGGCCGGACGTATGGTTCCTCATCACTCCCGACCAGTGACTGAAAACTCAACATTCCTTCACTGCCCTCCCCTCTCCTCCTCTACCCTCCCTGTCCCTCTGCCCTACAGTTGGTGACACACACATATTATCTCTGAGGCAGAGACAGAATTCAAGACCACAGGAAGGCCGAAGCGCTGTTGATTGCTGAGAGGGGAGTGCGGGCAGAGAGGAAGCTTCTCTCTGTTTCTGATCCAACAATGCGTAATGGGACGGTGTGTAGGGAGACTCACTCTGTGTGTGATCCCGGGAGTGTGTGATTGGTCGGTGCGGAGGGATATTCACTCGGTATGTGACCGCGGGAGTGTGTTTTAGGGCGGTGGGGTGGGAACTTCACTCTGTGTCTGACCCCGGGTATGTTTGATGGGACGGTGTGTAGGGAGATTCACTCTGTGTCTGACCTCGGGAGTATGTGATGTGACGGTGTATAGGGAGATTCACTCTGTGTCTGACCCCCGGAATGTGTGTATGGGCATTGATGAGGTTCTCCGTGTCACTCTTTCTGTCTCCCTCTCTCTCTCTCTGCGCCGGTCCGGACAATCCCCACCTGCTCCCTCTCTACAAGTCCATCATTTCCAAAGATACGTTCTCCTTTCCCCGCGCACCTGTCTTACAATGGAGAGTGTGACCGATCCCGATTGCGGTGAGAAAAATGGTGACGAGGACGTACTTGTACAGCGGGGGGCGCCTTTCCAGAAAACGGAACAGTGGACCGCTTTGTTATCGGATATCCGACAGTTGCGTGTTCAGTGCGGGCGAAACAAATTTGGGAAGACAGAAAGTATGAGAGCGAGGATGCTGGAGAAAGGGAGAATGGAGAGTGAAAGAGAGGGCTGAGTGAAGAGCACAGTGAGAAAGATAGGGATGGGGAGAGAGTGGGTAGAGTGCGGGAGCAATCTGGACAGAAGAGCAAAATTGAAGCAGATTTGGGATATTCATGGAGTATAAAGAGGGGGTTAGTGACGGGGATGCAGAGACAGAATCGCATAATATGTTTAGACCGAGAGAAAGTGTCTCCGATTGAGAGGGAAGGCAGGGAACTTGAGAAAGAGAGTGGGAGAGGGAGGAGGGGGGTGAAAGGAAGGAGGTTGGGGGGAGGAAGAGTGTGGGAAAGAGACAGGGAGTGGGGAAAGGCACGGGCAGTGTTAAGAACGGGGTAGCGGCGTATAAGAGAGTCGGGAGAGAGTAAGGAATGTGGGGAGTGAGATGACAAAGGGTGTAACATGGAGGGGTAAGAGTAAGTTAGAGACGGTTGTAGAGGGAGGGTGTGTGACAGATGCAGATGTAACTGTGGGGGAGAGAGAGGTTGAAAAGGATAGAGAATCCTTCCATTCCTTTAGTCTCTCCTCATTCGACTACTCTCTCCCTCATCGTCCACATTCCTTCTCCCTCATCCCTCCCTATCCTGCTCTCCTCTTTCTTCTCTGTACCTCCCTCTCTTCTTTCTATTCTACTCACCGCTCCTATCATTCTGTCTTTCTCTCTTTTCTTCACTTTAAACGCGCCGACATTTCTCCCTCTCTCTGCCAATCTCCTCCCCCTCAATTTATCTACACATCTTCCTCATCACCTCCCGTTTTCGCCATCTCCGTCACTCTTACATTCCTTTCACTCCAACCTCTCACCCATCACCTCTCTACTCCACTATTCACTCAGTCCACTATCCATACTTCTCTCTCAGCCCACACTCTATATCCCCCTCTCTCACTCCTCCTCACTATCACTACTCTTCCTTGCTCCACTCTTATCTCTGTGGGTCACCCTCTCGCAGACTCTCAATCCCTCTACACGGCACCTTCCCCAGCCCCTCCTCTCGGTTCCTCTTTATCAGCTGCTGATCTCGTGTTTGTTGGTGTCGGTCTGACTCACTTGTCAAAACAGGCTTCCTCTGACAACGGTTACTTCTCCTTTCTGAGCTCAGAGACGCAGAGGATCCTCGACGGGATGGACGACAACGAGACCTACATGAATAAGAAACCCACAAAAACTGACATACAGGCTCCTTCCCGAGGTGAGAGGGGCAGAAAGACGGGAGGGAGGGAGGGGGATTCAATATGAGTCAGACTCCGAGAGCGTGTGGTGGACAGTCTGCATGGAAACTAGCTCTGCGTTTGACCCCGGGGGTATGTAATCGCACAGCAGGGAGGGAGCTTCATTCTGTGTCTGAGCCCAGGCCTGTGAGACGCTGTGGTGGGAGATTAACTCTGTGTTGGATCCCGGCAGTTTGTGATGGGACGGTGTGGAAGGAGATTCTCTCTGTGTCTGACCCCGGGAGTGAATAAACGGACGGTGTGGAAGGAGATTCACTCTGTTTGACCACGGGATTGTGTAATGGGACGGTGTGGAAGGAGATTCACTCTGTGTCTGACCCCGGGAGTGTGTGATGGGACGGTGTGGAGGGAGATTCAGTCTGTGTCTGACCCCGGGAGTGTGTGATGGGACGGTATGGAGGGAGATTCTCTCTGTGTCTGACCCCGGGAGTGAATAAACGGACGGTGTGGAAGGAGATTCACTCTGTTTGACCACGGGATTGTGTAATGGGACGGTGTGGAGGGAGATTCAGTCTGTGTCTGACCCCGGGAGTGTGTGATGGGACGGTGTGGAGGGAGATTCAGTCTGTGTCTGACCCCGGGAGTGTGTGATGGGACGGTATGGAGGGAGATTCACTCTGTGTCTGACCCCGGGAGTGTGGGTTGGGAAGGTGTGGAGGGAGATTTACTCTGTGTTTGACCACGGGAGTGTGTAATGGGACGGTGTGGAGGGAGATTCAGTCTGTGTCTGACCCCGGGAGTGTGCGATGGAACGGTGTGGCGGGAGATTCAGTCTGTGTCTGTCCCCGGGAGTGTGTGATGGGACGGTGTGGAGGGAGATTCACTCTGTGTCTGACCCCGGGAGTGTGTGATGGGAGGGTGTGGAGGGAGATTCACTCTGTGTCTGACCCTGGGAGTGTGTGATGGGACGGTGTGGAGGGAGATTCACTCTGTGTCTGACCCCGGGAGTGTGTGATGGGACGGTGTGGAGGGAGATTCACTCTGTGTCTGACCCCGGGAGTGTGTGATGGGACGGTGTGGAGGGAGATTCACTCTGTGGCTGACCCCGGGAGTGTGGGATGGAAGGTGTGGAGGGAGATTCACTCTGTGTCTGACCCCGGGAGTGTGTGATGGGACGATGTGGAGGGAGATTCACTCTGTGTCTGACCCCGGGAGTGTGTGATGGGACGGTGTGGAGGGAGATTCACTCTGTGTCTGACCCCGGGAGTGTGTGATGGGACGGTGTGGAGGGAGATTCACTCTGTGTCTGACCCCGGGAGTGTGGGTTGGGAAGGTGTGGAGGGAGATTCACTCTGTGTCTGACCCCGGGAGTGTGTGATGGGACGATGTGGAGGGAGATTCACTCTGTGTCTCACCCCGGGAGAGTGTGATGGGACGGTGTGGAGCGTGGGTCACTCTGTGTTTGATTTCGTGTGTTTGTGCTGGGTCGATGATGAGGTTCCCTCAGCCCATTTCCGAACCTCCCTGTATCGCTCCCAGCTGAACCTGATGTCCAGTACGTGGAGCCCCAGGTCCGTAGAGGTGAAAGTCAGTTTAATCTTTTTTTGCCTTGACTGTGGTCATGTAATGTGTCCATTCCTGTCGTGAAACCTCAGGGCAAACTGACAGCTGACCCGAATGATTCGCTGTTTGACTGTGTCGGAGGGAGCGCACAGGAGAGGCGACGAGGAGAAAGCAACGTCACGGGGTGGGGGCGTGACCATGGCACACTTTGGGAAGGGAGGCGTGGAGCGACCGGCATAGGAGGGCGGTATAGAAGCAGCATCGTGGAACGGAGTGGGGAGAGAGCGGTGTGGGAGGACGGAATGTCATGGGTGGGGCATTGTTGTGGGAGTGTCGTGGTCGGGGCGGTCGGTTGGAAGGGTGACTGAGGGGGGAGCGCTGACAGGGCGAAAGGAGGGAGGTGGGATGGCAGCTGAATAAGGCAGCTGTAGGGTTGTGTTTAGAGAGGGCAGGAAGAGATGCGGTGATGAGGGCGCACTATAAAGTTTATTTTAATGCCCTCTTTCCCCTTCGCTGTCCTCTCCCTTCTCTCACTCTGCACAAGCCTTATCCCTTCCCCCTTCTCTCTCCCTTTCCCTCACGCTCATTCTTCTGTTTCCCCTCCCTACTCACCACAATCCCTCTTTTCCCATCTCATCCACTCTCCCTTCTCTTGTCCTCACTCTGCTTCCTTTTCCCTCTTGACACCTTCATTCTGCTCGCTCTCTAACTATCTCCCAACATTTCTCTACTCCTTCTTCCCCATTAACTCTTCCCCTCTCTTTGCACACTTTCTTAATCCTCTTCCCTCTGTCAACGTCTCCCGGTCTCCCACTCTCTCTCCCTTCTGTACTCTTTCCCTCACTCGCTCACTCCGTTTATCTCTTCCACCCTCTCTCTCCCACCTTTCACCCCTTTGTCTCACCTCTCAATCCTACTCTCCGCGCTCACTATCTCACTACCTTCACCTCACTTTATCCCCTATTTTTTACATATAACCATATAACAATTTTAGCACGGAAACTGGCCATCTCGACCCTTCTAGACCATGCCGAACGCTTACTGTCAGCTAGTCCCACTGATCTGCACTTAGCTCATAACGCTCCCCTCCTGCTACCTTAAACATTTGCCCCCTATCTCTCAACTCATGTCCTCTTGTTTGAATCTCCCTACTCTCAATGGAAAAAGCCTATCCACATCAGCTCTATCTGTACCCACCATAACGCTAATTACCTCTATCAAGTCCCCACTTCAACCTTCTACGCTGCAAGGTATAAAGACCTAACTTGTTCACTTGTAACTTAGGTGCTGAAACCCAGGTAACATTCTAACATTCCCTGTCTCTCCTTGTTCTGTGTCCCCCATTCTCTTCCATTTTCCCGCCCATCGCCCCTTTTCGATCACCCCTTTCTCAACCACTCCATCCATTCATTTCACCCTCTCTGTTTTTGCAATCCCTGTCTCGCTTCCCCCTCTTGCCTCCCTCCCGACAGCCCTCACTCCTCCTCTCTCGATATCTCATCCCTTCCCTCTGCACCTCACTGTCCCCGATTTTCTATCGCTCTCACTCTTCCTTGTCTATCTCTCTCTCGCAGACTACCTGAACTCCACCTACACCG
Source organism: Hypanus sabinus (assembly GCF_030144855.1). NCBI lineage: Eukaryota > Metazoa > Chordata > Chondrichthyes > Myliobatiformes > Dasyatidae > Hypanus > Hypanus sabinus. Next base: position 47,997 of record NW_026781781.1, read on the forward strand.
AGCTGAACATTCGGAAAGTCGAACGCTTCCCCAATACACAAACAGGTCAGTGATGCAACAAAGACGTCATTCTGGAGGGCTCACATGTCATACTCCCAAATGCTCAAGTGTGTAATGCAGTCGTCTCCAATTCCCTGGCAGCTCGTTCCGCAGACTGACCACCATCAGGGTAACAAAGGCTTGTCAATCGGCTCACCAGTTAAATCTGTTTCCCCTCTGTCCTTATACCTGTGCGCTCTGGTCCTCCATAGTCCAGGTTAAGGGGAACTAATAGCGCCCATTCACTCTGTCTGTGCTCCTCGTGGCTTTATATACCGCTGAAAGGTCATCCCTGCGCTACAAGGAAAAACTTCGCAATCAACCCAACCTCAGTCCCTGGAGTCCCGGCAACGTACTCGTAAATCTCCCCGTGCACTCATTTCCAGTTTGATGGCGTCTTTTCCAGAAAGGATCCGCAAAGCAAATAGCATTATGAAGAACCCCATGCACCCCTCATGCAATCTCTTCTCCCTCCTGCCGTCAGGGAAAAGGCCCCGAAGCATTTCCGGCTCTCAAGAATGGATTATGTAGCAGTTTATTCCCCCAATCTATCAGGCTCCTCAATACCCGAAGCCTGGATTAACACCTTACTGCCCTGTTGTCCTGTTTATTACTTATTGTGAAGCCTGCAATGTTTTTGTGCACTGTATGCAGTCCTGCGTAGGTCTGTAGTCTAGTGTAGCTTTCCCTGTGTTGTTTTTTTTAAGCAGTTCAGTCCAGTTTTTGTATTGTGTCATGTAACACCACGATCCTGAAAAACGTTCTCTCATTTTTACTATGCACTGTGCCAGCAGTTATGGTCGAAATGGCAATATAAATGACTTGACCTGACTTGACATGAGAGGACACCGTACTCCACGTGTGACCTCACCGACGTACTGTACAACTGCAACATGTTCACCTGATTCCTGTACTCAGTGACATTCTGATGAAGGTCTGCGTTCATTCGCATTCAACACCCTGTCTATCTGTGACTTCACATTCTGGGAACCGTGTTCCTGGACCGCGGGTCCTTCTGTTCTCCAATACACCTCAATGTTCCTCCGGAAAGCTGTGAATGTCCAACTCTGGGCTATCTGACAGACATACGATAGCGCACACTTATCCGATTTAAATTGCATTTGCTTCTGCTACTGATGGGTCTGCTCGTGACTGCTCAGAAATGCAACATTAAACGTTTGCTTCTGGCACTGAGACAATCCCTCTCTCTACTGCTCTGTCTCCACGACTTTCTCTACTCACTTCCTAACCTCCCTCATATTTTCTCCCTGTCTCTCACCCCCCTCCCATTCTCTACCTGTCCCTTGCCCTTTTATTTGTCCCTCTCTCACATTCTCTTCCATTCGCTCCCAGATGGACTGGACCCCACCTACTCTCAGCTGAACCTTCTTCACAATGATCTTCTCATCGCGAAGGAAGAAGATCCTCCTATTGCTTCGAGACCAGGAAAAATGCCAATGACTGCTCAGGCAGGTCAGAGTTCACTTTTGGAAGGGGTCACGTGATATAAGCACAAGTGTACAAGTGCTAATGTATCTGCATCGACCTTTTCCCTGGAAGTTCCTTCCAAAGACGGAGCACCGTCCGGTTAAAAAAAAATTGTCACTCAGGTCCGCTGTTAAATCTCTTTCTGCTGTCACTTCAGAGTTGTGCACACTGATCCTCGATTCTCCAATTCTATAGAAAATGACTCTGCGCGTTCACCTTGTTTGTGCCCCACGTGGTTTTATAAACCTCTGTAAGGTCACCCATGAACTCCAAGGTATAAAATCCTAACCTGCCTGAATTATCTGAATAACTCAGTCCCTCGAGTATGCCCGTAAAGCTCCCTGTGCAATATTTGCTGCCCAGTGGCATTTCACCTGCAGCAGGTGGACAAAAACTGAACGCTATACTCCAAGGTCGGCGTACCCTACATCCTGTACAACTGCAAAGTGACCTCTCGACTCTTGTACTGATTCATAAAGATGCAATCTTTTCTGCCCTGTCTATCCTTGACCTCAATTTCTGGGAACCGTTTTCCCGTAGACCTGGGTCCGTCTAGTTTATAACACTTCCCAGGGCTCCTACTGTGACTGTCACACCCTGGCTTGTCTTCCTGAAATTCGACAGCTGCAGCTACCCGAAATAAATTGAATTTGCTTCTGCTCGGCCTTATTTCCCTACTAATCGAGATCCCACTGGAAGCGGAAACTTTCTTCACTGTTTCTCATATCAATAACATAGAATAGTACAGCACATTACAGGCCCCTCGGTCCTCAATGTTGCGCCGAACCTCAAACCCTGCCTCCCATATATCTCTCCCCGCGACCTTAAATTCCTCCATATACCTGTCTAGCAGTCTCTTAAGCATCACTAGTGATTCTGCCTCCACCACTGACTCGGACAGTGCGTTCCACGCAACAACCACTCTCTGAGTCAAAAAACTTCTTCTAATAACCCCCTTGAGCTTCACTCCCCTTAACCCTTTAACCCCCTGGGTCGCCTCAGGCTCGCTCAGCTCTTTCTTCTCCAGGGGGAGCAGCATTCGGCCCCGCCAATCTGGGTAATCAGCTGGTGTGGATGCTGTGTGATGTCCCCGACTCGCCCAAAAAGAAAACAAACAGTACACAATATGCGATTAAATGAGTACAATTTATAAAGGTTACTATAACTAAGTGATTAATAACGATACGGTACTTCTGAAGGAAAAGAAAATAAAGAAAAGGTGTCAAACTTAACAAAGTATAAACCACTTCGTGCACAACCGTTGGAGCTCAATTACTGAAGACTTCTGGCCACCATTCGATCCCCTCCGAACTCCTCGACTCGCAGTTCAGGACCACCCGAAGTGGTCAACCAAGCACATCTATCTTCGTCTTGGTGTCTGTTCCTCGTCCAGTTTACAGCATCGCGTCCTATCTCTCTCACCCCCTCGCGCCAATCACCCCAACAATAGCTTATAGACTCAGAAGAAAGAACAACATTAATCCCAATTGGTTTACAAAGGAATACAATTCTACTTATCAGTAAATTTTAACCCAAACAAGCTTCCTGCACTCTCTCGCAACAATGCAGCATTCCTACTTTTAACAAACAAAGCCATTTTGATGAACATACTCAGTAACAATGATAATGAAGAAACCCCCTTTACACCTTAAAGCCATGTCCTCTTGTACTGAGCAGTGATGCCCTGGGGACGAGACAATGGCTATCCACTCTATCGCTCTTAATATCTTGTACTCCCCTATCATATCTCTCTCATCCTCCTTCTCTCCAAAGAGTAAAGCCCTAACTCCCCTGATCTCTTATTGTAATCCATAGTACCCACACAAGGCAGCACCCTGGTAAGTCTCCTCTGTACCCTTCCCAATGCTTCCACATCCTTCCTATACTGAGACAACCAGAAATGGACACAGTGCTCCAAGTGTGGCCTGTCCAGAGTTTTATCGACCTGCATCAATACATCGCGTCTTTTAAACTCTATCCCTTTACTTTTGAAAGCTAACATCCAATAAGCTTTCTTAACTACCCTATCTACATGTGAGGCAACTTTCAGGGATCAGATGACATGCACCACCAGATCCCTCTCCTCCTCCACACCACCACGTATCCGGCCATTAACCTTGTACTCTGCCTTGGAGTTTGAACTTCCAAAGTGTACCACCTCACACTTCTCCGGGTTGAAATCCATCTTCCACTTCTCAGCCCACTTCTGCATCCTATCAATGTATCTCTGCAATCTTCGACAATCCTCTACACTATCAACCACACCACCAATCTTTGTGCCCATTGAAAACTTGCCAAACCACTCTTCTACCACCACATACAGGTCGTTAATAAAAATCACGAAAATTAGAGGTCCCAGAACAGATCCTTGTGGAACACCACTAGTCGAACCCTCCAATCTGAATGTACTCCCTCCACCACGACTCTCTGCCTTCTACAGGCAAGCGGATTCTGAATCTACATGGCCAACATTCCCTTCATCCCATGCCTTCTGACTTTCTGAATAAGCCTATCGTGCGGAACCTTCTCAAATGCCTTACTGAAATCCATGTCGGTCACATCCACTGCACTATCCCCATCTATATGCCTGGTCACCTCCTCAAAGTACTACATCAGGCTAGTTAGAGATGATCTGCCCTCACAAAGCCATACCGTCTGTCCCTGATCAGACCATAAATCTCTAAATGCCCATAGATCTTATCTCTAAGAATCTTTTCCAACAGCTTTCCCACCACAGACGTAAGACTCACTTGTCTATAATTACCCGGGCTATCCCTACTACCTTTTTTGTACAAGGGGACAACATTCGCCTCCCTCCAAAATCTCCAGTACCATTCCTTCGGATAAAGAGGACACAATGAACCTAGCCAGAGTCTCAGCAATCTCTTCCCTCGCCTTGTGGAGCAGCCTGGGGAATATTCCGTCAGGTCCTGAGGACCTATCCGTACTAATGTATTTTAACAACTCCAACACCTCTTCTCCCTTAATAGCAACGTGCTCCAGGACATCAGCCTCACTCATATTGTCCTCTCCGTCATCAAGTTACCTCTCTTTGGTGAATACCGAAAGGAAGTATTCATTGAGGACCTCGTTCACTTCCACAGCCTCCAGCCACCTCTTCCCACTTTTATCTCTAATGGGTCCTACGTTCACTCCTGTCATCCTTTTGTTCTTCACATATTGAAAAATGCCTGGAGTTTTCCTTTACCCTACTCGCCAGGGCCTTCTCATGCCCCCTTCTTGCTCTTCTCAGCCCTTTCTTAAACTGCTATCTTGCTACCCTATATTCATCAATAGACCCATCTCAACCTTGCTTCCTAAGCCTCATGACTAGATTTTCTACCTCACTTGCCACCCATGGTTTCTTCACCCTACCATTCTTTATCTTCCTCACCTGGACATATTTATCCCTAACATCCTGGACGAGATCCTTTAGCAAAGACCACATGTCCATAGTACATTTTCCTGCGAAAACATCATGACAATTCACACCCACAAGTTCTAGCCTTATAGCCTCATTATTTGTCCTTTCCCAATTAAATATTTCCCTGTTCTCTTTGATTCTTTCCTTTTCCATGATAATGCTAAAGGTCAGGGAGCAGTGATCACTGTCCCCCAGATGCTCACCCACTGACAGATCTATGACTTGAACCAGTTTGTTACCTAATACTAGATCTAGTATGGCATTCCTCCTAGTTGGCCTGTCAACACACTGTGACAGGAATCCTTCCTGGACACACTTAACAAACTAAACCCTTGGAACTAATCAATTGCCAATCAATATTAGGGAAATTAAAGTCAACCATGACAATAACCATGTTATTTTTGCACCTTTCCAAAATCTGCCTCCCAATCTGCTCCTCGGTATCTCTGCTGCCACCAGGGTGCCTATAGAATACCCCCAGTAGAGTAACTGCTCCCTTCCTGTTCCTGACATCCACCCATACTGACTCAAAAGAGGATCCTGCTATACTACCCACCCTTTTCTGTAGCAGTAATAGTATCCCTGACCAGTAATACCACGCCTCCTCCACATCCCCCATCCTTTTTAAGGAAATGAAATCCCGGAATATGGAGAATCCATTCCTGCCCTGGTGCCAGCCAGGTCTCCGGAATGGCCACTACATCATAATTCCATGTATGTATCCCAGCTATCAGTTCATCACCTTTGTTCCTGATGCTTCTTGCATTCTTACACACACTATAACCCTTCTACCTTACTAGCCTTACACCCTTTATTCTGCTCCTCGTTCCTCAAAGCATCTCTATATGTTAAATCCGGCTTTACCCCATGCACTTCTTTCACTGCTCTATCGCTCTGGGTTCCATCCCCCTTGCAAATTAGTTTAAACCACCCCGAACCATTCTAGCAATCTGCAAGCTTGTCAACTGCTTATTGTGTAATCTATTGCAAATGGTCTATATAATTGACTAAGATCCTTGGTCCGACTAGCGACATTCTGGCAAACATGTCTAGTGACCAGATTCCAGTCTGAGAAACCAAGTTCAACACTCAAAACTTTGCTACGACCGCCGAGCCAATGTTATATCCTGTCAGCCATCCCTCCGTTGGTGGTACACCAACTTTCATCTGGGACCTTGTTAAATCTGTGAATATTACGTCTACCAAGCTGACTGGAGCAGTCCTCCGCAGTCAAATTAATGAGACCAATCTCCTTTGGTTCCACATCATTCTCAAGAGCAGTCTACTGTCTGAATACTTGTCGTTCGCCCTTTTCAACTCGACGTACGATATACCTACTACCCGTGCTTGTTCTGTCCTCCCTGTCAAATTATCCGACAACTCTCACTAGGTCTCACGCAATCTAATATCTCCATTCCCCCACTATCTTCCACACTCCATATCTTCCCCTCGCCCTCCCTGTCTAACTGCTCCATTGCTTCTCCGTCCCTACCGATGTCCCTTCCTTCCACCTTCCAGTGGGATAAACAATCTGGGGACTTGTCAGCCAGCGTACATTATGTCTGCCAATGCGCACAAATCAGTCAGACAAATTTCGCTGTGCCTCCCAACATTTTACAGAGTAGCCCACCGACTAGAAATGTTAAATCCGTTATAGAGTTCCCTATTCATCAAGTCTGCTTCCCTGTTCTCATGAACCGCCCTGGTTCCTCACTAAAAATATAAAAACAGTTTCACTCGTGACCGAAAGAAAATGCTGAGCGTTGTGGAAAGAGCTGAGCCTTTCTCGGAAACCAGCTTCCCTTCCATGAACTCTTTCCACAGATGCCGACGCCTCGATGAAGCAGCCAGCAGCATTACAGAATCACCTCCAGTCACGCCGGTTATTCTGTCTTCTGCACCTTACTGTCGGTAGGAAGATGCGAAGGCCTGTCTCATTGGGCTCAAGGACAGCTTCCACCCCAGAGTTATCAGACTATTGAACCGTCCTCTACCATGCAAAGTGTACTCTTGACCTCGCAATCTGCTTCCCTTTTGCCGTTTCAGCTTATTCTCTGCCTGTACCGCACGTTCTCTGTAACTGTGACGCTTTATTCTGCATTCTGTGATTGATTTACGTTGCTCCACAACATGAAGTGATCGGTATCTCTGGATGTAACTGGCACCTCTCCTCTCTGTGATGTGTGGCAATGACCCGGATGACAGTTTAGATGAATGGTTTGGTACGTTTGCAGATGATACGGTGGTGTTGTGGATCGTGTTGAGGACCAGAAGAGAATCTGTATAACCGTATAACCAAATAGCAATTACAGCACGGAAACAAGCCATCTCGGCCCTTACAGTCCGTGCAGACCGCTTACTCTCACTGTTGTCACCGACCTGCACTCAGCCCGTGGCGCTCCATTCCTTTCCTGTCCATATGCCTATCCAATTTTACTTCAAATGACAATACCGAACCTGCCTCTACCACTTCAACTGGAAGCTCGTTACACACGATCTGGCACCTGTGAGGCAAGCTGCCAACCGCGTTTCTTTCCAGCGTCCACAGAGTCGCCTGTCTGAAACCCCTAACTATAGAGTCCCCTATTACTGCTGTCGTCCTCTTCCCTTCCCTACCCTTCTGAACCACAGGGCCAGACGCTATGCCAGAGAAGCGGCCATAGGAATACCGTCACCCAACACTCCCTCCCTAACAGTACTCAAACAGGAGTACTTATTCTTAAGAGGGACAGCCACTGGGGTACTCTCTAGTGTGTGACTCCTGCTCTTCCCCCTCCTGACTGTTGCCCATTTATCTGGCTCCCAAGCCCTGGTGTGTCTACTTGCCTATAGCTCCTCTCTATTACCTCCGCACTTTCCATGACCATTAGAAGGTCATCGAGCTTCATCTCCAGTTCCTTACCCGGTCCCCAAGGAGCTGCAGCCAAAGCCCGACCGCTCTGTCTCAGATGACTCCATTGAAAACCGCTCCTTTATGATCGCTCCGCTAGGCAGTGTCTCCCTTTTATGCCTGAACCTTCCTTGCTGTCCAACTCACAACTGGTGCTCCGGTTAGAGCCACAGACAGACCACGTACAATGGACTAACACTCTCAGAGCTCCCTTTGGAAATAACAGCCGCCGATAGACAACGTATATTCTCTGCCGGCCTCTCCTCCTTCTATTTCTCTCTCTCAATCTCTCAGACGGTCTGAACTCCATCTACTCAGTGGTGAAGCTACCGGAAGACGAACTTCACATCGATGATTATGACGTTCCTCCCATTGCCTCCGGACCCGCCGAAATGTCACAGACAGGTCAGAGTTTACAATAATGACATCACTGCGAAGGGGTCACGTGCTTTATGCACACCTGTTCAAGTTATAATGCATCTGCTTCAACCATTTCTTCTGGCAGCCCGACCCGTAGACGGACCACTGTCTGAGTAAAAAAAAAACGTGGTTACTCTTCTCCCCAGTTGCATCATCTACTGCTATCACCTTATCCATGAGCGCTTTGGTCCTCGATTCTCAATGCATAGAGAAAAAATGACTCTGTGCATTCACCTTGTCTATTCCCCATGTGGTTTTATACAGCTCTGTAAGGTCACCTCTGCGCTCCCAGGTATATAGGCTCAATCTGCCTGACTTATTTCCATAACTCTTTCTTTTTACTATATTTTTATTCAGAAGGAAAAAAAAGAAAAAAACATTTACAGAGTGCAACACAGATTCATCTCAACATAAGTTGTGTACATTCATATACTGTAATAAAATTTATCAAAATGTTATAGCATAACACATAAAGGTATGCCACTCTGTAATCAAAAATGTAAAGATATGTCACACATCATCAAATAATTTTTTATATAAAAAATTCGACTCCCTACTATCAAAGAAAAAAACTAATGGATGATAATAGATAATTAGATAAAAAAAAAACATATTCGCTTATGAAGGGAAGATAGAAATATACATAAAAGTCTGTGCACTGTTAAACTTTGTAAGTTGGAAAAGTAATTTAGGCAAGCTCCCCAGATCTCATAAAAAGATTGTTTCGAATTTAAGACTGAGCAGCGGATCTTCTCTAAATTTAAATAAGGCATGATATCACGTCGCCATTGAAGATGTGTAGGAGGGGTAGACTCCTTCCATTTAAGCAAGATTGCTCTCCTTGCTAAAAGAGAGGTAAAAACTAAAACCTGTAGGTTCGGAGTATTTAAAGTCATATCTTCTTTTGCAATAATACCAAACAAGGCAGTAAAGGGATTTGGGTCAAATTGGACCCTAAAAATTTGTGAGAAGGTATAGAATACTGCCCGCCAAAACTTTTCAATTTTAGGGCAAAAGCAAAACATATGAATTAAAGAGGCATCAGCAGAGTTTAATTCATCATAAAGTGGAGAAACCTTTGGATAAAAACTGGAAGGCTTCTGTTTAGAAATGTAAGTTCTATGATCCACTTAAAATTGTAGAAGAAAATGACGGGCACAGAAAGATGATTTATTAACCCGTTTAGAATTTTAATCCATCTTTCATCAGAAATCTGACAATTTAGGTCATCCTCCCAAGCTTTTTTTTATTTCTCTCTATTGTCTCGCTTCTTGGATCATAGTCTTCTTTTTCAGCAAATAAAGCAACAGATAACATAATTGTTAAGCAAAGTTTAAAGATCTCGTCTCAATTTGGAATTTTTTTTTTCGTTTAGCGAATATTTCATTATCTTCTCCCATTCTCCTTAATTATTTTTTTATCCCTTCCATGACTGACAAAGTCGTTAAGGGTTGGGATGAGCAAGGCAATAAATGTTTTTGGGACCTGTTTAACGCAGGATCTCTTGCTTCATTTGACCAATTGTCGACTAACTTGGCACTGCCAAAAACACATTTTTACAGATACCTTCAAATTAGAGATTTCTTACGTTCCCAATTTCTTACTTTTCCAACAGGTCCTGAAAAAAAAATTGGATGATCTTTTAAATTTAAAACCTTTTTGTTAATGGTTCTATTACCGGTATCTATAACTTGTTGATTGATTCTAGACAAGACTTTTAGATAAAATAAAAAAGCTTGAGAGGATGAGCTAAATTATTTCCATAACTCAATCACTCGAGTACCTCAATGTCGTCGTACATTTCCTCTGCACTGTCTGCAGCTCAGTGCCATCTTATCCAGAGGAGGACGAGGGAAACGGAACACTCTACTCAAAGTGTGGCTTCACTGACGTCTTGTACAATTCCAACTTGACCACCCTACTCCTGGACTCATTGCCCTGACGGATGAAGGGCGGCGAGACGGGCGCTTTCTTCACCACCGTCCACCTGTGACTCCACTTTCTGAGAACCGTATATTCGATAACATTTGCATATACCTCCTGTCTATCACTTCCTTACTTTCCATGACGAGATGAAGGTCATCGGGCTGCATCTCCAGTTCCCTAACCCGGTCCCCAAGTAGCTCCAGCCAAAGCCCGACTGCTCTGCCTTAGATCACTCCTTTGATGACCACTCCTCTAGGCAGTGTCTCCCTTTTATGGCTGAACCTTCCCCGCTGTCCAGCTCACGACTGGTGCTCCGGCTAGAGCCACTGACAGGCCACGCACAATGGACTAACACTCTCAGAGCTCCCTTTGGAAATAACTGCCGCCGATCGGCAAAGTACATTCTCTACCGGTCTCTCCTCCTTCTATTGCTCTTTCTCTCTCTCATTCTCTCTCAGACGGTCTGAACTCCACCTACTCAGTGCTAAAACTACCGGAAGACGAACTTCACATCGATGATAACCATCCCATTGCCTCGGGACATGCCGAAGTGTCAGTGGCTGCAGAGACAGGTCAGAGTTCACAATAATGACATCACTCTGAAGGGATCACGTGCTTTAGACAAAAGTGTTCAAGTTCTGATGCATTTGCATCGACGACTTCCTCTGGCAGCTCTTCCCACAGACGGACCACTGTCTGGGTAAAAAAAAAAAATGTTGTCACTCTTCTCCCCAGTTACATCACCTACAGCTATCACCATATCCCGGAGCGTTTTGGTCCTTAAGTCTCCAAGCCAATAGAAAAATGACTCTGCGTTCACCTTGTCTATGTCCCGTGTGGTTTTATACAACCCTGTCCGGTCACCTCTGCGCTCCGAGGCATATGATCACAAACTGCCTGAATTATTTCCTTAACTCAGTCTCTGAAGTCCCTGAATGTTCGTAAATCTCCTCTGCACTATATAACCATATAATAATCACAGCACGGAAACAGGCCATCCCGGCCCTCCTAGTCCGTACCGTACTCTTAATCTCACTGTCACTGTCTCCAGCTCAGTGGCATCTTATCCAGGGGAGAACGAGGGAAACGGAACACTCTACCCCAAGTGTGGCTTCGCTGAAGTCTGTCCATTTCCAACGTGACCTCCCATCCCCTGTACTCATTGTCCTGACGGATGAAGGGTGGCGCGACAGAAGCTTTCTTCAACTGGGTACCTGAAGCGCCCTCGGTCCCTTTGTTCTACAACACTCCCCACGGTCCAGGACTGCCCGTGACTCCATCTTCAGAGAACCGTGTCCCTGTAACCTTTGGTCCCTCTGTTCTACAACACTCCTCAGGGTCCCTGTCTACCCGTGACTCCATCTTCATGGTATCGTGTCCCTGCACTCCTGGGTCCCACTGTTCTACAACGCGCCCCAGGGTCCTTGACTGCCCGTGACTTCATCTTCAGGGAATCGTGTCCCTGTACCCCTAGGTCCCTCTGTTCTACAACATTTCCCAGGGTTCCTGACTAGCCGTGATCCCAATTGCAGGAAACAATGTCCCTTTGCCTCTGGGACCCTCTGTTCTACAACACTCTCCACGGCCCTGCCTACCAGCGACGTCAGTTTCACGTAACCATGCATTTGTAGCCCTCCGTTCTTTAACATCTCCCAAGTTTCCTCTCGTTAACCGTGGAAGTCCCACCCTGTTGTTTGTCTACCTGAAATGAAATAGCTCAAAATAAAATGTATGTGCTCCTGCTCGGCCAACTTCTCCGGCTGATCGAGGTCCCACTGTAAGAGATAAATGTCTCCACTGCCTAAAACGCCGTCGACGTTAATGTCATCTGCAAGCTCACCTAACGCGTATTGTGTAATCTGCTGTATTGACAAACCAACCTTATTTCGGTTGAACTTAATCATAGCACTTGATCCTCATCTTGTAGCTGGGAATATAAGTGGACCTGGGATTGAGTGTGGTTGGGGGGGTGGTCATCTTGTCAATCTTCCCTGGGATCTTGTCCTCGCCTCCGTGGGCTAAATCAGGCCGTTCTGCTGATGCCTTGCGGGGAAAACTGTCTTGTATTGTCTTTGCCTCCGTCGGGTAATTCAGTCCGTTCTGCCATTACCCGATGGATGGTCCTGCCGAGCCTTGATGTGGACTAACAGTTGAGTCCCGGCTTGTTGAAGGATAACTCCCGGCTGCATGTCTACGTGCTGTCCATGTCAGTGTCTTGTAAAAGAGGAGTCCCGACTTGTCGAAGGATAAGTCCCGGCTCTGTGTTGAGGTACAGTTCCTAGTCTACCTCCAAGCTCCAGCCTCCGAGTTATTCAAGCGCCAAGCTCTTCAAGAAACAAAGCCCAAAGCTCGATCTCCAAGAACCGCAGCCTCAAGCCTCGAGAAACAAGAAACCCAATCTCAAGCCTCGAGAAACAAGAATCCCAATCTCAAGCCTCGAGAAACCAGAATCCCAGCCTCAAGCCTCGAGAACCAAGAACCCCAATCTCAAGCCTCGAGAACCAAGAATCCCAATCTCAAGCCTCGAGAAACAAGAACCCCAATCTCTAGCCTCGAGATCCAAGAATCCCAATCTGAAGCCTAGAGAACCAAGTACCCCAATCTCAAGCCTCGAGAACCAAGAACCCCAATCTCAAGCCTCGAGAACCAAGAATCCCAATCTGAAGCCTCGAGAACCAAGAATCCCAATCTCAAGCCTCGAGAACCAAGAACCCCAATCTCAAGCCTCGAGAACCAAGAACCCCAATCTCAAGCCTCGAGAACCGAGAATCCCAATCTCAATCCTCGAGAACCAAGAACCCCAATCTCAAGCCTCGAGAACCAAGAATCCCAATCTCTAGCCACGAGAACCAAGAACCCCAATCTCAAGCTTCGAGAACCAAGAATCCCAATCTCAAGCCTCGAGAACCAAGAATCCCAATCTCAAGCCTCGAGAACCAAGAATCCCAATCTCAAGCCTCGAGAACCAAGAATCCCAATCTGAAGCCTCGAGAACCAAGAACCCCAATCTCAAGCCTCGAGAACCAAGAACCCCAATCTCAAGTCTCGAGAGCCAAGAATCCCAATCTCAAGCCTCGAGAACCAGGAACCCCAACCTCAAGCCTCGAGAACCAAGAACCCCAGCCTCAATCTTCGATCTCCAAGAACTCCAGCCTCAAGCCTCGATAAACAAGAACCCCAATCTCAAGCCTCGAGAACCAAGAATCCCAATCTGAAGCCTCGAGAACCAAGAACCCCAATCTCAAGCCTCGAGAACCAAGAACCCCAATCTCAAGCCTCGAGAACCAAGAATCCCAATCTCAAGCCTCGCGAACCAAGAATCCCAAACTCAAGCCTCGAAAACCAAGAATCTCAATCTCAAGCCTCGAGAACCAAGAATCCCAATCTCAAGCCTCGAGAAACAAGAACCCCAATCTCAAGCCTCGAGAACCAAGAATCCCAATCTCAAGCCTCGAGAACCAAGAATCCCAATCTCAGGCCTCGAGAACCAAGAATCCCAATCTCAAGCCTCGAGAAACAAGAACCCCAATCTCAAGCCTCGAGAACCAAGAATCCCAATCTCAAGCCTCGAGAACCAAGAATCCCAATCTCAAGCCTCGAGAACCAAGAACCCCAATCTCAAGCCTCGAGAACCAAGAATCCCAATCTCAAGCCTCGAGAACCAAGAATCCCAATCTCAAGCCTCGAGAACCAAGAATCCCAATCTCAAGCCTCGTGAACCAAGAACCCCAATCTCAAGCCTCGAGAACCAAGATCCCAATCTCAAGCCTCGAGAACCAAGAATCCCAATCTCAAGCCTCGAGAACCAAGAATCCCAATCTCAAGCCTCGAGAACCAGGAATCCCATTCTCAAGCCTCGAGATCCAAGAACCCCAATCTCAAGCCTCGAGAACAAAGAATCCCAATCTCAAGCCTCGAGAACCAAGAATCCCAATCTCAAGCCTCGAACTCCAAGAATCCCAATCTCAAGCCTCGAGAACCAAGAACCCCAATCTCAAGCCTCGAGAAACAAGAATCCCAATCTCAAGCCTCGAGAACCAAGAATCCCAATCTCAAGCCTCGAGAACCAAGAATCCCAATCTCAAGCCTCGAGAACCAAGAATCCCAATCTGAAGCCTCGAGAACCAAGAACCCCAATCTCAAGCCTCGAGAACCAAGAACCCCAATCTCAAGCCTCGAGAACCAAGAATCCCAATCTCAAGCCTCGAGAACCAAGATACCCAATCTCAAGCCTCGAGAACCAAGAATCCCAATCTTAAGCCTCGAGAACCAAGAACCCCAATCTCAAGCCTCGAGAACCAATAACCCCAGCCTCAAGCTTCGATCTCCAAGAACTCCAGCCTCAAGCCTCGAGAACCAAGAACTCCAATCTCAAGCCACGAGAACCAAGAACCCCAACCTCAAGCCTATAGAACCAAGAACCCCAGCCTCAATCTTCGATCTCCAAGAACTCCAGCCTGAAGCCTCGATAAACAAGAATCCCAGCCTCAAGCCTCGAGCTCCAAGAACTCCAGCCTCAAGCCTCGAGTTCCAAGAACCCCAGCCTCAAGCCTCGAGAACCAGGAATCCCAATCTCAAGCCTCGAGATCCAAGAATCCCAATCTCAAGCCTCGAGAACCAAGAATCCCAATCTCAAGCCCCGAGAAACAAGAACTCCAGCCTCAAGCCTCGATAAACAAGAATCCCAGCCTCAAGACTCGAGCTCCAAGAACTCCAGCCTCAAGCCTCGAGCTCTAAGAACCCCAGCCTCAAACCTCGAGAACCAAGAATCCCAATCTCAAGCCTCGAGAACCAAGAATCCCAATCTCAAGCCTCGAGAACCAAGAATCCCAATCTCAAACCTCGAGAACCAAGAATCCCAATCTCAAGCCTCGAGAACCAAGAATCCCAATCTCAAGCCCCGAACTCCACGAATCCCAATCTCAAGCTCCAAGAACCCAGGCCTCGTCACGTCTGCGCCTGGTTTGGGGTCCGAACCCAAGTCAAGGCTCGGTCCTTGTCCAGTCACGGGCTCGGGGTCCACGCCAAGGCTCCTTGCCCACAGTCCCTCGTCCTGGTCCTGCTCTCCTAGCCTAGTCTGCGACCTGTCCCGTCCGTTAGTTCTGTCCCGTCTTTTTCTTAGTACTTTAGTGTCTGTGTCCTGCATCAACGCCCACCCAACCTTATGACACTGAGACCCACAAAATTCTGCAGAGTCGTCTACAAAGTGAAAAACAAAATATTGTCTTCCCTGTTCACCATGTCTACTACACTGCTCTCATGAAACGTCCTGGTTCCTCACTAAAAATATAATCACTGCTCCGCCCATGACCGCAAGAAACTGGAGAGCGTTGTGGAAAGAGCTGAGCCCAGCTCCGAAACCAGCTTCCCCTCCATGAACTCTGACTGCACTTCCTGCTGCCTCGGGAATACAGTCAGCATCATCAAATAAATGGTTCCAGCCACCCCGAACAGTCTCTCCTCTGCACCCTCCCATCGGAGTGAAAATGGGAAATCATGTATAAGGTGGTTCAAGGACAGTTTGTACACGACAGTAGTCAGACTACTGAACGGACACCTAATGCGATAAGATGTACTCTTGACCTCAAATCCTCCTCTTCGTGGCTCTTCAACCTTATAGTCTGCCTGCACAGCAATTTCTCAGTAACGTTGATACTTTATTCTGCATTCTGAGATCGAGTAACCTTGTTCTCCTCCAATGAAGTGACCTGTAACTATGGACGTGGGTGGGATCTCCCCTGTCTGTGATGTATATAAACGATCTGAATGAAAGTATAGGCGCGTGGTTTGTTCTGTTTCTAGATGATAGACTAATGGGTCTTGTGGATCGCTTAGAGGACCTGTAAAGACATGGATCAGTTTCTGATTTGTGATGGAGAAATGTTAAAAGCTGTTTAACCCGGACAATCTTAAAATGTCGCACCTTGGTAGGTCAAATATCCAGAGATAGCGGACTATTAAAGACAGAACCTTCAAGTGTGTTGTTCAGCACCGGGGTCCTGTAGACCTATGCATTGGTTCATCCATTCTGAGAGGATGACGAAGAAGGCTTATATCATTCTTGCCATTATCAGTTATACCAAGCTTATATCAGTTGGGGCACTGAGTTTAAAACTTCGGCTGTTATAAAGCAACTTCATAAAAACAAAAATCACTGGTTAGGCTGAACCAGGCGTATTGTATACAGTTCTGGTCACCCCATTATCGGAAGGATGTCAGGGCGTTGGGGAGCTTCCGGAGAGGTTTAACAGGACTCTGTCGGGATTCGGTGCCACGTGTTACAACGAGAGGTCGGACACCTGGGTCGCTTCCTTTGGAGCCGAGGAGGCTCAGGGGAGATCTGACTGATCTCTGGAATCCGTCAGACACCTGTCAGCCTTTGCCAAGTTAAGTAATTTGGACTGTCGGGGATGACGGCTGAAAGTAGATGGGATTGTGAGAGGGAGGGGTGATCGTGATGGAGGGATAGGGCGCGGATGGTGGGTGGAAGGGAGACCCAGTGGGGGATAAGGCTGATTTCACACACACTCTGAATGGGCTCTCTGCAGGTGCGCAGAAACAGGAGCCGAAGCAGAACATCGGAAATCGATCCGTCCGTAAGATCTCCCTACTCTGTCTCGTTACGATCGGCGTCGCGATGGTGGCCGGGCTTTCGATCTATGGTGAGTGGAACGGGCTCCGGGTGTAGTCATACCGT
The DNA here is from genome assembly GCF_030144855.1 of Hypanus sabinus. NCBI lineage: Eukaryota > Metazoa > Chordata > Chondrichthyes > Myliobatiformes > Dasyatidae > Hypanus > Hypanus sabinus. The sequence goes on from NW_026781781.1 coordinate 64,881, forward strand.
AAACAAACAGAGTCAAATGAAATGTTAGCGCAAAAAGCTCACTCTGACACCGACACGTTCCTCACCGTGACAGCGGCAAGACCCTCGCCGTGACACAGACGTTACCCTCAACATAGCATAGAGAAGACCCTTACCATTATTACGATAGTACCCTCACACCGTGCACGACAGTACACTTGCCGTGACACCGACACATCTCTCACCGCTACACTGCCACAGCCTTCACCGTGAGATCTGTACACCCTTCTCTGTGACATCGACACTCCCCTATCCATGACACCAGCATTCCCGACACTCCCAACACCGTGCCACCGTCCAGTCCACACCATTACACCAACACTCCCCTAACCGTGACTTTTACCTCACATCGTAACGCTGACACTGTCACGTCCCTCAACCGTGACACCTTTCAGACCCCACTTCGGGACATCGTCACGCCCCTTACCATGTCATGGACTTCCCCCTCACTGTGACATGGACACTCCCTCTCACTGTAATACTGACACTCCGAGCACAGTGATCCGGACACTCTCCACACCGTGACACCGACTCTCCCTTTAATGTGACACCGCTACTCCCCTGAACGTGACACTGAGACTGCGAACTGTGACACCCTTACACCGACACTCCCTCTCACCGTGACACTTACTCTCCCCACACCGCAACATTGACACCCCCCTCACAGTGACACCACCACTCCGCTCACCGTGACACCAACACTCTCCTCACTGTGACACCGGCACAAACTTCTCCCTAACAATGATGCAACCTTCTGCGTGCAAGCAACACACCCCACATCGTGACATCGACAGGCTCCTCTCTGTGACACCATTATTCCCCATATTGTGTCACAGAGAGGTCAATCACTGTGACACAAACAGACATATCACTGTGACGTCGTCACACACCTCACTGTGACACAGACACATTGCTCAGTGTGACACCGACACATCTCTCATTGTGACACCGACAGGCCCCTCACTATGACAGTCACACATCCCTCACTGTGACATAGACACGCACCTCAGTGCGACACCGACACTCCCCACACAGTGACATCGACACTCCTCAGACCTCGTCACATAGAGACCTCTCACTGTGACACAGACACTCCCCTCATCTGACAACGACACACCTCATACCGTGTCACTGACACACACTTTACTATCCCTCTCAGTATCGCAGACTCGACAGTCTCTGATCACCGCCGACCGAAACTACCGGAGACTTTGGGAACAACATCAGGAGATGAACAGGACCCAGCGCCAATGTCAACAGCATGTCCATGAGTTGAACACAACCCTTGAATCCAGGACATCCGAGAACTCCCTCCTGGATATCTCTCAGAGAACCTGTCTGAATAGTCTTTTCGCCATGAACAACAACCTGACTATCCTCGAAAACAACATTTCCGTCCTCAACTCGGATCTCTCGGAGCTGAATCGAACGCACAACGATCTCCGTTATCAGTTCAATCAGCTCGAAATGAAGTACAGAAACATCAACGAAAACAAAGCTCAGATTTGCCAATACCTTATCAGGAGAACAGGTGAGACGACATCCCCCGTTTCAACTGCTCCATATAACAGGGGGTGAGAATGGAAGATGTGGAGAGTTTCACTGCATCACTTACCCCGGGAGTATGCGATGGAACAGTGTGGAGGGAGATTCACTCTGTGTCTGACACCGGGAGTGTGTGAAGGAACGGTGTGGAGGGAGTTTCACTCTGTGTCTGACCCCGAGAGTGTGTGATCGGACGGTGTGGAGGAAGATTCACTCTGTCTCTGACCCGGAGAGTGCGTTATGGAACGGTGTGGAGGGAGTTTCACTGTGTGTTTGACCCTGGGAGTATGTGATGGGATGGTGTGGAGGGGGTTTCTCTGTATGTCTGATATCGGGAGTGTGTGATGGGACTGTGTGGAGGGAGATTCACTCTGTGCCTGACCCCGGGATGTGTGATGTGACGTTGTGGACCGAAATTTACTCTGCGCCTGACCCCGGGAGTGTGTGATGGGATGGTGTGGAGGGAGATTCACTCTGTGTCTGATCTCGTGAGTTTGTGACGGGACGGTGTGGAGGCAGATACATCTAGTATCTGAGCCCGGGAGTGTGTGATGGGACTGTGTGGAGAGAGATTCACTCTGTGTCTAACCCGGGAGTGTGTGATGGGACGGTGTGGAGGGAGATTCACTCTGTGTCTAACCCGGGAGTGTGTGATGGGATGGTGTGGAGGGAGATTCACTCTGTGTCTGATCTCGTGAGTTTGTGACGGGACGGTGTGGAGGCAGATACATCTAGTATCTGAGCCCGGGAGTGTGTGATGGGGCGGTGTGGAGGGAGATTCACTCTGTGTCTGATCTCGTGAGTTTGTGACGGGACGGTGTGGAGGCAGATACATCTAGTATCTGAGCCCGGGAGTGTGTGATGGGATGGTGTGGAGGGAGATTCACTCTGTGTCTGATCTCGTGAGTGTGTGACGGGACGGTGTGGAGGCAGATACATCTAGTATCTGAGCCCGGGAGTGTGTGATGGGGCGGTGTGGAGGGAGATTCACTCTGTCTGATCTCGTGAGTTTGTGACGGGACGGTGTGGAGGCAGATACATCTAGTATCTGAGCCCGGGAGTGTGTGATGGGGCGGTGTGGAGGGAGATTCACTCTGTCTGATCTCGTGAGTTTGTGACGGGACGGTGTGGAGGCAGATACATCTAGTATCTGAGCCCGGGAGTGTGTGATGGGGCGGTGTGGAGGGAGATTCACTCTGTCTGATCTCGTGAGTTTGTGACGGGACGGTGTGGAGGCAGATACATCTAGTATCTGAGCCCGGGAGTGTGTGATGGGGCGGTGTGGAGGGAGATTCACTCTGTCTGATCTCGTGAGTTTGTGACGGGACGGTGTGGAGGCAGATACATCTAGTATCTGAGCCCGGGAGTGTGTGATGGGGCGGTGTGTAAGAAGCTTAAACACAAAGTACTCTGCAGATGTTGCGGTCAAAGCAACACACACAATACTATTGATGAATTTAACAGGTCGGGCAGCTTCCGTGGAAAGGAACAGTCAACGTGTTATAGCCGTGACCCTTCATCAGGACTGAGAGGTGGGCCAGGGACTCTATAGAGAACATGGGGGAAGTTTGGGAAGGTTAACGATGGTCGGTGCTTGGTGAAAAACAAGTGAGGGTTGAGATCAAGATGAGTGTAATGGGAAGCAGCGAGGGGATAGGCAGGAAAGGTAAAGAAGCTTCCCCTATGGATGTTGCCTGATGTGGAGATCAAGTCGTATGAATCAAGGTTAGCAGAGCTGGGACTTTTCAATTTGGAACGTAGAAGAATGAGAGGGGACGATATGGTTTACAAGATTATGAGAGGCATTGATAGGGTGGATAGTCAGTACCTGTTTTGCAGGGCACCAATAGCAAACACCAGACGGCATATGTAAAACGTCAGGTAGGGAAGTTTAGGGGAGATATCAGGGGTAAGGTTTTTACACAGACGGTTGTGAGCGCCTGGAATGACTTGCCAAGGATGGTGGTGGAGGCTAAAATTTTAGGGACATTTACGAGCCTCTTGGACAGGCACGGGGTTGAAAGAAAAATGGAGGGTAATGGAGTAGTGTGTTTAGTAATTTTTTTAAAGGATTATATGGGTCGGTAAAACACGGAGGGCTGAAGTGCCTGCATTGTGCACTTGTGTTCTATTGTTCGAAGGAATGTAAGGGAGAAGCATTATGTGTAGTAGAAGAAGGAAAAACCATGAGGGAGGTGAGAGTGAGCTGGAGGAGGAGGAAGAGTGAAAGTGGGAAGAGGAAGGGAGCTGGAGGGAATTACTGGAAGTTGGAGAATTCAAGGCAGCTTCCATCTGTGTCTGACACTGGAAAGTGTGTAGGGACGGTGTGCAACCAGCGACACCTACTGTCTGATGCCGGGAATGCGTGATTCGGCAGGACGGGAACTGTATTGCATCACTTTGCGTCTGACCCTGACTGTGTGAAAAGATGATGCATCAGGACCTTCTCTCTGCGATTGACGTCTCTTTAATAGCTCGGGACAAGCGGGTTTTGCTCTATGTTTGACTGCTAGAATGAGTGACGTCACTGACGGAGTGAGCTTCGCTCCACGTCTGATCCCAAAGGAATGTGACAGGACGTTGTGGAGGGTGTTTCACATCTACCCCGGGTGTGGGTGATGGGAAGGTGTGCAGGAAGTTTCACTCTATGTCTGACCCCGGGAGTGTGTGATGGGACGGTGTGGAGGGAGATTCACTCTATGCCTGACCGCGGGAGTTTGTGATGGGACTGTGTGGAGGGAGATTCACTCTGCGTCTGACCCCGGGAGTTTGTGATGGGACGGCGTGGAGGGAGATTCACTCTGTGTCTGACCTCTGGTGTGTTTGATGGGACGGTGTGGGGGGAGATTCACTCTGTGTCTTACCCCTGGTGCGTGTGATGGGACGGTGCGGAGGGAGATTCACTCTGTGTCTGACCCCGGGAGTCTGTGATGGGACGGTACGGAGGGATATTCACTCTGCGTCTGACCCCGGGAGTGTGTGATGGCACGGTGCGGAGGGAGATTCACTCTGTGTCTGACCCCGGGAGTGTGTGATGGGACGGTACGGAGGGATATTCACTCTGCGTCTGACCCTGGGAGTTTGTGATGGGACGGCGTGGAGGGAGATTCACTCTGTGTCTGACGTCTGGTGTGTGTGATGGGACGGTGTGGGGGGAGATTCACTCTATGCCTGACCGCGGGAGTTTGTGATGGGACTGTGTGGAGGGAGATTCACTCTGCGTCTGACCCCGGGAGTTTGTGATGGGTCGGCGTGGAGGGAGATTCACTCTGTGTCTGACCTCTGGTGTGTTTGATGGGACGGTGTGGGGGGAGATTCACTCTGTGTCTGACGTCTGGTGTGTGTGATGGGACGGTGTGGGGGGAGATTCACTCTGTGTCTGACCCCTGGTGTGTGTGATGGGATGGTGCGGAGGGAGATTCACTCTGTGTCTGACCCCGGGAGTGTGTGATGGGACGGAGTGGAGGGAGATTCACTCTGTGTCTGAGCCCAGGAGTGTGTGATGGGATGGTGTGGAGGGAGATTCACTGTGTGTCTGACCCCGGGAGTGTGTGATGGGACGGTACGGAGGGATATTCACTCTGTGTCTGAGCCCAGGAGTGTGTGATGGGATGGTGTGGAGGGAGATTCACTCTGTGTCTGACCAGGGGAGTGTGTGATGGGATGGTGTGGAGGAAGATTCACTCTGTGTCTGAACCAAGGAGAGTGCGACGGGACAGTGTGGAGGGAATTTCACTCTGTTTGATCCTGGAAAATGTGATGGGACCATGTGCAATGACCGACATCTGGTTTCCGAGCCCGGGAGTGTGTTATAGGACGAAGTGGAGGGAGCTTAAACACAAAATATTCTGCACATGCTGCGGGCAAAGCAACACGCACATCACGATTGATGCACTCAGCAGGTCGGGAGGATTCCGTGGAAAGGAACAGTCAACGTTTTATGGCTGCGACCCTTCGTCAGGACTGAGGGGTGGGAGCAGGGGCTCTATAGAGAGCATGGGAGAAAGGTGGGAAGGATAAGTATGGTAGGTGCTGGATGAGAAACCGGTAAGAGGGAAGATCCTGGGTAGCAGGGAATGTATAGGCCGGACGGTAAAGAAAGCTCCCCTATGGATGCTGCCGGGTTTGGAGATCAAGTCATATGAAGCAAGGTTAGCAGAGCTGGGACTTTTTTCTTTGGAGCGTAGAAGACTGAGAGGGGACTTGATAGAGCTCTACAAGATTAAGAGAGGCATAGATAGGCTGGAGAGTCAGTACCAGTTTCCCAGACCGCCAATAGGCTAAAAAATTCAAGGGTACTTTAGAGCCTCTTTGACAAGCACATTAATGAAAGAAACATGGAAGGTTATAGGGTAGTGTGGGTTTAGTACATTTTGCAAAGATTACATTGGTTGGCACAACATGGAGGGCTGAGGTGCCTGCATTGTGCTGTGGTGTTCAATGGTTCTAAGGAATGTAATAGAAAAGCACGATAGATAGTCGATGGAAGCGGTACCATGAGGGAACTGATAGGGAGCTGGAGGAGGAGGGAACAAAGAAACACAGAAAATAGGTGAAGTAGGCTATTCGGCCCTTCGAGCCTGCACCGCCATTCAGTATGATCATGGCTGATCATCCAACTCAGATCCCTGAACATGCTTTCTCTCCATACCCACTGATCCCTTTAGCCAAAAGGGTCATATCTAACTTCCTCATAAATATAGCCAATGAACCGGCCTCAACTGTTTCCTGTGGCAGAGAATTCCACAGATTCACCACTCTCTGTCTGAAGAAGTTTTTTCTCATATCGTTTTTCCTCATATAAGTGTTTCCTTTTCCTAAAAGGCTTCCCCTTTAGACTAGAACTGTGACCCCTTGTTCCGGACTTCCCCTACGTCGGACACAACCTTCCAGCATTTAGCCTGTCCAATTCCTTTCGAATTTTATATGTTTGAATAAGATCCCCCCTTATCTTCTAAATTCCAGTGATTAAAACTGGGATGTGGGCAGGTAGGGGGAGGGAATTACTGGAAGCTGGAAAGTTCAAGGGAGCTTCGTCCTGTGTCTGACACTGGAAAGTGAGAAGCGACGGTGTGCAAAACAGCGACACCTACTGTCTGATGCCGGGACTGTGTAATGCGGCAGGTCGGGTACTGTATTACATTACTTTGCGTCTGACCCTGACTGTGTGAAGAGATGATGCATCTGGACCTTCTCCCTGCGTTTGACATCTCTGTGATAGCTCGGAAGAAGCGGGTCTTGCTCTCTGTTTGAATACCTGAATGAGTGACGTGACTGTGCGGAGTGAGCTTCACTGTCTGATCTCAAAAGAATGTGACAGAGCGATGTGGAGGGAGTTTCACAGCGACGCCGGCTGTGTGTGAGATGGGACGGTGTAGAGGGTGTTTCACTCTGTGACTGACCCCGGGAGTGTGTGATGGCACGGTGTGGAGGGAGAATTCCTCTGTGTCTGAACCAGGGAGTGAGTGATAGGACTTTGTGGAGGGAGATTCACTCTGTGTCTGACCCCGATAGTGTGTGATGGGACAGTGCGGAGAGAGATTCACTCTGTGTCTGACCACGGGAGTGTGTGATGGGACGGTGTGGAGGGAGATTCACTCTGTGTCTGACCCCGGGAGTGTGTGATGGGACAGTGTGGAGAGAGATTCACTCTGTGTCTGACCCCGGGAGTGTGTGATGGGACGGTGTGTAGGGAGATTCACTCTGTGACTGACCCCGATAGTGTGTGATGGGACAGTGTGGAGGGAGATTCACTCTGTGTCTGACCCCGGGAGTGTGTGATGGGACGGTGTGGAGGGAGATTCACTCTGTGTCTGACCCCGATAGTGTGTGATGGGACAGTGTGGAGGGAGATTCACTCTGTGTCTGACCCCGGGAGTGTGTGATGGGACAGTGCGGAGAGATTTTCACTCTGTGTTTGACCCTGGAATATGTGATTCGGCCGTGTGGAATGATCGACATCTAGTGTCTGAGCCCGGGAGTGTGTTATAGAATTGTATGGAGGGAACTTAAACACAAAGTACTCTGCACATGATGCGGTCAAGGCAACACAAACAGCATGCTTGATGAACTTAGCTGGTCGGGCAGCTTCCGTGGAAAAGAACAGTCTATGTTTTATGATCGTGACCCTTCCTCAGGACTGAGGAGTAGGGCAGGGGCACTATAGAGATCGTGGGGGAAGGGTGGGAAGGTTAAGGATGGTAGGTGAAAAGTCAGTGAAGGGAAAAATGAAGCTGTGGGTTATGGGTAGCAGCTAGTGCATAGGCAGAAAAGGTAAAGAAGCCTCCCCTATGGATGTTGCCTGATGTGGAGATCAAGTCGTATGAAGCAAGGTTAACAGAACTGGGAATTTTCTGTTTGGAGTGTAGAAGAATGAGACGGGACTTGATAGAGGTGTTCAGAATTATGAGAGGCATAGATAGGGAGGATAGACAGTACCTGTTTTGCAGGGCACCAATAGCAAACAACAGAGGGCATATGTAAACAGTAAGGGAGGGAAGTTTATTGGAAACCACAGGGTTATGACTTTTTAGTCAGAGGGTTTGTGAGCGGCTGGAATGACTTGCCAGCGATGGTGGTGGAGGCTAAAACATTAGGGGCATTTAAAAGTCTTTTGGACAGGCACATATTTGAAAGAATAATGGAGTGTTACTGGGTAGTGTGGGTTTAGTACATGTTTTTAAGAATTATATGGGACGGCACCGCATGGAGGGCTGAAGGACCTGCATTGTGCTGTTGTGGTCTGTGGTTCTAACGAAGGTAAGAGGAAAGCTCCATGGGTAATTGTAGGAGGTGGAAGCATGGTGGAGGTGACAGGGTGCTGGAGGAGGAGGAAGAGTGAAACTGGGATGCTAGTACGGAAGGGGAGGGAATTACTGGAAGGTGGAGAATCCATGGGAGCATCGTTCTGTATCTGACCCCGGAAAGTGTGAAGGGACGTTGTGCAAACAGCGACACCTAGTGTCTGATGCCGGGATTGTGAGATTCGGCTGGTCGGTACTCTATTACATCACTTCGAGTCTGACCCTGACTTTGTGAAGAGATGATGCATCAGGACATTCTCTCTGCGATTGACATTCTGTGATAGCTCGGAAGAAGCAGGTTTTGCTCTATGTTTGACTGCTAGAATGAGTGACGTGACTGGGCGGAGTGAGCTTCGCTCCGCGTCTGATCCAAACAATAATGTGATAGAACGATGTGGAGGGAGATTCACATCGACCCCGGGGGTGTGTGATGAAACGGTGTGGCGGGAGATTCATTCTGTGTCTGACCCAGGGTATGTCTGATAGGACGGTGTGGAGGGAGGTTCACTCTATGCCTGATCCCGTGAGAGTGTGATGGACAGTGTGAAGGGAGCCTGTTTCTGTGTCTGACCCAAGGTTTGTATGATGGGACGGTGTGGAGGGAGATTCATTCTGTGTCTGACCTCGGGAGTGTGTGATGGGACGGTGTGGAGAGAGCTTGACTCTGTGTCTGACCTCGGGAGTGTGTGATGGGTCCGTGTAGAGGGAGATTCTCTCTGTGTCTGACCCAGGGAATTTGTGATCGGACGGTGTGGAGGGAGATTCACACTGTGTCTGACCCAGGGTATGTCTGATAGGACGGTGTGGAGGGGGATTCACTGTGTGCCTGACCACGGGGTTGTGTGACGGGACGGTGTGGAGGGAGCGTCACACTGTGTCTGAGCCCGTTGGTGTGTGATGGGACGGTGTGGAGGGAGATCCACTCTGTGTTTGACCCCGGGAGTGTGTGATGGGACGGTGTGGAGGGAGATCCACTCTTTGTTTGACCCCGGGAGTGTGTGATGGGACGGTGTCGTGGGAGCTTCACTCTGTGACTGAACACGGGAGTGTGTGATGGGACGGTGTGGAGGGAGTGAGAGATGGGACGGTGTGGAGGGAGATCCACTCTGTGTTTGACCCCGGGAGTGTGTGATGGGACGGTGTCGTGGGAGCTTCACTCTGTGACTGAACACGGGAGTGTGTGATGGGACGGTGTGGAGGGAGATCCACTCTGTGTTTGACCCCGGGAGTGTGTGATGGGACTGTGTCGTGGGAGCTTCACTCTGTGACTGAACACGGGAGTGTGTGATGGGACGGTGTGGAGGGTGTGAGAGATGGGACGGTGTGGAGGGAGATCCACTCTGTGTTTGACCCCGGGAGTGTGTGATGGGACGGTGTCGTGGGAGCTTCACTCTGTGACTGAACACGGGAGTGTGTGATGGGACGGTGTGGAGGGAGATCCACTCTGTGTTTGACCCCGGGAGTGTGTGATGGGACTGTGTCGTGGGAGCTTCACTCTGTGACTGAACACGGGAGTGTGTGAGGGGACGGTGTGGAGGGAGATCCACTCTGTGTTTGACCCCGGGAGTGTGTGATGGGACGGTGTGGAGGGAGATCCACTCTGTGTTTGACCCCTGGAGTGTGTGATGGGACGGTGTCGTGGGAGCTTCACTCTGTGACTGAACACGGGAGTGTGTGATGGGACGGTGTCGTGGGAGCTTCACTCTGTGACTGAACACGGGAGTGTGTGATGGGACGGTGTGGAGGGAGTGAGAGATGGGACGGTGTGGAGGGAGATCCACTCTGTGTTTGACCCCGGGAGTGTGTGATGGGACGGTGTCGTGGGAGCTTCACTCTGTGACTGAACACGGGAGTGTGTGATGGGACGGTGTCGTGGGAGCTTCACTCTGTGACTGAACACGGGAGTGTGTGATGGGACGGTGTGGAGGGAGTGAGAGATGGGACGGTGTGGAGGGAGATCCACTCTGTGTTTGACCCCGGGAGTGTGTGATGGGACGGTGTCGTGGGAGCTTCACTCTGTGACTGAACACGGGAGTGTGTGATGGGACGGTGTCGTGGGAGCTTCACTCTGTGACTGAACACGGGAGTGTGTGATGGGACGGTGTGGAGGGAGTGAGAGATGGGACGGTGTGGAGGGAGATCCACTCTGTGTTTGACCCCGGGAGTGTGTGATGGGACGGTGTCGTGGGAGCTTCACTCTGTGACTGAACACGGGAGTGTGTGATGGGACGGTGTGGAGGGAGATCCACTCTGTGTTTGACCCCGGGAGTGTGTGATGGGACTGTGTCGTGGGAGCTTCACTCTGTGACTGAACACGGGAGTGTGTGATGGGACGGTGTGGAGGGAGCTTGACTCTGTGTCTGACCACGGGAGTGTGTGATGGGACGGTGTGGAGGGAGCTTAACTCTGTGTCTGACCCCGGGAGTGTGTGATGGGACTGTGTCGTGGGAGATTCATCTGTGACTGAACACGGGAGTGTGTGATGGGACGGTGTGGAGGGAGTGAGAGATGGGACGGTGTGGAGGGAGATCCACTCTGTGTTTGACCCCGGGAGTGTGTGATGGGACGGTGTCGTGGGAGCTTCACTCTGTGACTGAACACGGGAGTGTGTGATGGGACGGTGTCGTGGGAGCTTCACTCTGTGACTGAACACGGGAGTGTGTGATGGGACGGTGTCGTGGGAGCTTCACTCTGTGACTGAACACGGGAGTGTGTGATGGGACGGTGTGGAGGGAGATCCACTCTGTGTTTGACCCCGGGAGTGTGTGATGGGACTGTGTCGTGGGAGCTTCACTCTGTGACTGAACACGGGAGTGTGTGATGGGACGGTGTGGAGGGAGTGAGAGATGGGACGGTGTGGAGGGAGATCCACTCTGCGTTTGACCCCGGGAGTGTGTGATGGGACGGTGTCGTGGGAGCTTCACTCTGTGACTGAACACGGGAGTGTGTGATGGGACGGTGTGGAGGGAGATCCACTCTGTGTTTGACCCCGGGAGTGTGTGATGGGACTGTGTCGTGGGAGCTTCACTCTGTGACTGAACACGGGAGTGTGTGATGGGACGGTGTGGAGGGAGATCCACTCTGTGTTTGACCCCGGGAGTGTGTGATGGGACGGTGTGGAGGGAGATCCACTCTGTGTTTGACCCCTGGAGTGTGTGATGGGACGGTGTCGTGGGAGCTTCACTCTGTGACTGAACACGGGAGTGTGTGATGGGACGGTGTCGTGGGAGCTTCACTCTGTGACTGAACACGGGAGTGTGTGATGGGACGGTGTGGAGGGAGTGAGAGATGGGACGGTGTGGAGGGAGATCCACTCTGTGTTTGACCCCGGGAGTGTGTGATGGGACGGTGTCGTGGGAGCTTCACTCTGTGACTGAACACGGGAGTGTGTGATGGGACGGTGTCGTGGGAGCTTCACTCTGTGACTGAACACGGGAGTGTGTGATGGGACGGTGTGGAGGGAGTGAGAGATGGGACGGTGTGGAGGGAGATCAACTCTGTGTTTGACCCCGGGAGTGTGTGATGGGACGGTGTCGTGGGAGCTTCACTCTGTGACTGAACACGGGAGTGTGTGATGGGACGGTGTCGTGGGAGCTTCACTCTGTGACTGAACACGGGAGTGTGTGATGGGACGGTGTGGAGGGAGTGAGAGATGGGACGGTGTGGAGGGAGATCCACTCTGTGTTTGACCCCTGGAGTGTGTGATGGGATGGTGTCGTGGGAGCTTCACTCTGTGACTGAACACGGGAGTGTGTGATGGGACGGTGTCGTGGGAGCTTCACTCTGTGACTGAACACGGGAGTGTGTGATGGGACGGTGTGGAGGGAGATCCACTCTGTGTTTGACCCCGGGAGTGTGTGATGGGACGGTGTCGTGGGAGCTTCACTCTGTGACTGAACACGGGAGTGTGTGATGGGACGGTGTCGTGGGAGCTTCACTCTGTGACTGAACACGGGAGTGTGTGATGGGACGGTGTCGTGGGAGCTTCACTCTGTGACTGAACACGGGAGTGTGTGATGGGACGGTGTGGAGGGAGTGAGAGATGGGACGGTGTGGAGGGAGTGAGAGATGGGACGGTGTGGAGGGAGATCCACTCTGTGTTTGACCCCGGGAGTGTGTGATGGGACGGTGTCGTGGGAGCTTCACTCTGTGACTGAACACGGGAGTGTGTGATGGGACGGTGTCGTGGGAGCTTCACTCTGTGACTGAACACGGAAGTGTGTGATGGGACGGTGTGGAGGGAGTGAGAGATGGGACGGTGTGGAGGGAGATCCACTCTGTGTTTGACCCCGGGAGTGTGTGATGGGACGGTGTCGTGGGAGCTTCACTCTGTGACTGAACACGGGAGTGTGTGATGGGACGGTGTCGTGGGAGCTTCACTCTGTGACTGAACACGGGAGTGTGTGATGGGACGGTGTGGAGGGAGTGAGAGATGGGACGCTGTGGAGGGAGATCCACTCTGTGTTTGACCCCGGGAGTGTGTGATGGGACGGTGTCGTGGGAGCTTCACTCTGTGACTGAACACGGGAGTGTGTGATGGGACGGTGTCGTGGGAGCTTCACTCTGTGACTGAACACGGGAGTGTGTGATGGGACGGTGTGGAGGGAGTGAGAGATGGGACGGTGTGGAGGGAGATCCACTCTGTGTTTGACCCCGGGAGTGTGTGATGGGACGGTGTCGTGGGAGCTTCACTCTGTGACTGAACACGGGAGTGTGTGATGGGACGGTGTCGTGGGAGCTTCACTCGGTGACTGAACACGGGAGTGTGTGATGGGACGGTGTGGAGGGAGATCCACTCTGTGTTTGACCCCGGGAGTGTGTGATGGGACGGTGTCGTGGGAGCTTCACTCTGTGATTGAACACGGGAGTGTGTGATGGGACGGTGTCGTGGGAGCTTCACTCTGTGACTGAACACGGGAGTGTGTGATGGGACGGTGTCGTGGGAGCTTCACTCTGTGACTGAACACGGGAGTGTGTGATGGGACGGTGTGGAGGGAGTGAGAGATGGGACGGTGTGGAGGGAGTGAGAGATGGGACGGTGTGGAGGGAGATCCACTCTGTGTTTGACCCCGGGAGTGTGTGATGGGACGGTGTCGTGGGAGCTTCACTCTGTGACTGAACACGGGAGTGTGTGATGGGACGGTGTGGAGGGAGATCCACTCTGTGTTTGACCCCGGGAGTGTGTGATGGGACTGTGTCGTGGGAGCTTCACTCTGTGACTGAACACGGGAGTGTGTGATGGGACGGTGTGGAGGGAGCTTGACTCTGTGTCTGACCCCGGGAGTGTGTGATGGGACGGTGTGGAGGGAGCTTGACTCTGTGTCTGACCCCGGGAGTGTGTGATGGGACTGTGTCATGGGAGATTCATCTGTGACTGAACACGGGAGTGTGTGATGGGACGGTGTGGAGGGAGTGAGAGATGGGACGGTGTGGAGGGAGATCCACTCTGTGTTTGACCCCGGGAGTGTGTGATGGGACGGTGTCGTGGGAGCTTCACTCTGTGACTGAACACGGGAGTGTGTGATGGGACGGTGTCGTGGGAGCTTCACTCTGTGACTGAACACGGGAGTGTGTGATGGGACGGTGTCGTGGGAGCTTCACTCTGTGACTGAACACGGGAGTGTGTGATGGGACGGTGTCGTGGGAGCTTCACTCTGTGACTGAACACGGGAGTGTGTGATGGGACGGTGTGGAGGGAGATCCACTCTGTGTTTGACCCCGGGAGTGTGTGATGGGACGGTGTCGTGGGAGCTTCACTCTGTGACTGAACACGGGAGTGTGTGATGGGACGGTTTCGTGGGAGCTTCACTCTGTGACTGAACACGGAAGTGTGTGATGGGACGGTGTCGTGGGAGCTTCACTCTGTGACTGAACACGGGAGTGTGTGATGGGACGGTGTGGAGGGAGTGAGAGATGGGACGGTGTGGAGGGAGTGAGAGATGGGACGGTGTGGAGGGAGATCCACTCTGTGTTTGACCCCGGGAGTGTGTGATGGGACGGTGTCGTGTGAGCTTCACTCTGTGACTGAACACGGGAGTGTGTGATGGGACGGTGTGGAGGGAGATCCACTCTGTGTTTGACCCCGGGAGTGTGTGATGGGACTGTGTCGTGGGAGCTTCACTCTGTGACTGAACACGGGAGTGTGTGATGGGACGGTGTGGAGGGAGCTTGACTCTGTGTCTGACCCCGGGAGTGTGTGATGGGACGGTGTGGAGGGAGCTTGACTCTGTGTCTGACCCCGGGAGTGTGTGATGGGACTGTGTCGTGGGAGATTCATCTGTGACTGAACACGGGAGTGTCTGATGGGACGGTGTGGAGGGAGGCTAACTTTTTACTGATCCCAGTTGATGCGACGGGAATTATGGAGGGAGATATATGGTTCCTTTATTCTTAGTTGCAGAGCAAACGTGTCCGCAAATCTGGATCAAAAATGAAGACCGGTGTTATTTCATATCCAAGATCGCAAATACTTATGATGGAGCGAGACAACATTGTTCAGAACTTGATTCAGGGCTCCTCGAAATAAATTCAAACAAGGAAAAGGTATGTCTTGCCCTGAGAAGAGATATCAGTAATCAGGAGATCACGGGATGAGACAAACAGTGATTCTCCCCCCCCCCCCCCACACAATCCTAATGCGGCCACCGCCCCACCCCCCACACTCCTGGGAAGATCCTTCCACAATGTCCCGGCGCACACTCCCGGGGTCAGACACAGAGTGAATCTCCCTCCACAGCGTCTCATCACACACTCCCGGGGTCAGATACAGAGTGAATCTCCGTCCACCCCGTCCCATCAAACACTCCCCGGTGTCAGACATAGAGTGAATCTCCCTCCACACCGTCCAATCACACACTCCCGGGGTCAGACACAGAGTGAAACTCCCTCCACACCGTCCCATCACACACTCCCGGGGTCGGACACAGAGTGAATCCCCCTCCACACCGTCCCATCACACACTCCCGGGGGCAGACACAGAATGAATTTCCCTCCACACCGTCCCATCACACACCACCGGGGTCAGACAGAGTGAATCTCCCTCCGGACCGTCCCATGAAACACTCCCTGGGTCAGACACAGAATGAATGTCCCTCCAGACCGTCCCATCACACACTCCCGAGGCCAGACACAGAGTGAATCTCCCTCCACACGGTCCCATCACACACTCCCGGGGTCAGACACAGAATGAATCTCCCTCCACACGGTCCCATCACACACTCCCGGGGTCAGACAGAGAGTGAATCTCCCTCCACACCGTCCCATCACACACTCCCGGGGTCAGACAGAAAGTGAATCTCCCTCCACACCGTCCCATCACACACTCCCGGGTTCAGACAGAAAGTGAATCTCCCTCCACACCGTCCAATCACACACTCCCGGGGTCCGACACAGAGTGAAACTCCCTCCACACCGTCCCATCACACACTCCCGGGTTCAGACACAGAGTGACGCTGACTCCACCCCGTCCCATCACACACTCCCGGGGTCAGACACAGAGTGAATCTCACTCCACACCGTCCGATCACACACTCCCGGGTTCAGACACAGAGTGACGCTGACTCCACCCCGTCCTATCACACACTCCCGTGGTCTGACACAGAGTGAATCTCCCTCCACCCCATCCCATCACACACTCCCGGGGTCAAACACAGAGTGAATCTCCCTCCACACTCCCGAGCTCAATCAATGGGTGTTTCCCTCTCTGTTCCGTCCCTTCAAATGGATATGCAATGAGAGAGTCTGTT
The DNA here is from genome assembly GCF_030144855.1 of Hypanus sabinus. Classification (NCBI taxonomy): domain Eukaryota; kingdom Metazoa; phylum Chordata; class Chondrichthyes; order Myliobatiformes; family Dasyatidae; genus Hypanus; species Hypanus sabinus. Next base: position 80,992 of record NW_026781781.1, read on the forward strand.
TCTAAACATTATCTGAAATGATTTAATTTCACAGAATTTTGTTTCTAATGCTGTCTATCAATCTGTATCATACTGGATCGGAAAATGCGCAGACAGGTGAGGTTTGGACTGTTGCCGGTCTGTGGTGTTGGATTGGGACAGTGGGTTAGTTTGGAGAATGAAACGAGGTCGTGTGGATAGAGTCGGGCAGTGGGATCAGTTTGAGTTCTGACTCAGATCTATGGGAAGAGAGGGTGTCAGTGAGATCAGTTTGGACAAAGGCTCGGTGTTGTTTTGTGAGTGGAACCGCGGGATTAGTTTGTTGACTGACAGAGTGTTGTCCCGAGAGGGTGAGGAAGTGGGATTAATTTGGGAGATTATTCGGGATTTTAGCGGAGCGCGGTATAATGAGATTCGTTCGGCCATGGACCTGGAGCTGTGGGGAGAGCGCGGTATCATGGGATTAGTTCGAGGCTGACAGGGGACTGTGGGCAGAGCGCGGTATCATGGGATTAGTTCCGAGGCTGACAGGGGGCTGTGGGGAGAGCGCGGTATCATGGGATTAGTTCCGAGGCTGACAGGGGGCTGTGGGGAGAATGCAGATCAGAGCTATTAGTTTGGCGACGTCTCCGGTTGTCTACTGTTGTGTCTCTATTGAAATTGTCTAACCCTCTTTGATAGAAATGTGGCCTCTGATCTTCTGTACAAGATATCCTATGGGTCGACCAGCTGCAGTAACTGCGGCTCGTACGGGAGTTATAATTGCAAATGGAAACACAGATTCATCTGCGAGAAGTCGGCACATTTAGACACGGATATTCCTGAAGAGATCCAAGGTTTCTGTCAACAGCCCGTGGGGCCGAGTTCAATCAACTGACTGCACCTCACTTCTCGCCATTCAATCTGCCCCACTCTCAAACCATTTCTACATCTCCCCCTTTCTACTGTTTTTCTCTTTTTACCCTTCATCTCTCTAAATCATTCCCTTTCCACCCCTCCTCTCCCGATCGAACCCCAGTCTCTGCCTCTCCTCTCTCCGTTCTCTATACACACTCTCAACCAAGGGGGAAAAAGACTGCACATTCACCCTATCTGTGCCCCTCCTGGCTTCATACCCACGCTCCAACGAATATAGACACATCCTTCTTGTCTTCTCTCCATATCTCAGACGCTCGAGTCCCGGGAACATCCTCGGAATGCTCCCTCAGACACTCTTTCCAGCTCAGTGACATCTTTCCTCCATGAGGGCGACCGGAACTGAACACTGCTCTCCAAACGCGGCCTCAGTGACGCCTTGTACAACTTCAACGTGAGCTCAGCACGGTGAAAAGTTGTAAAATTAACATAAATTGGGGAAATTCATAAATACTGCATACAGTTGAATACCGATGGAGTGTTTAAGTGTTCAGGGAGCGCTCGCAATCTGATGGCGGAGGGGAAGCAACTGCTCGTAAATGGTTGAGTTTTAAGACGCCTGTAACCTTCCCCGATGGTTTCGATGAACACAGGGTATTTCCCGGCGGGAGTCCGGGGAATTTCACCGGCACTTCCTCGGTGATGAATGTGGTCTTCCCGAGGCATTTCTTCTTGAACATGTTCTCGGTGGAGGGGACGATTGCTGACAGGCAATAATTAGCAGTCTGAACCTTCAAGGGAAAGTGACAGCGAACCACACTCCGGGGAAAGCTGGATGTTCAGTCGGGAACATGGAACCTTCTCCGTGTTTGAATGACTGAGCTACGTGTAACCAGATGGATTCAGCATTCTGCTCTTTGGGTCTTACCATATATTGTCTCTCAGTGTCGGTCTAATCTCGTCCTTAATTACGAACGCCAATCCACCTCCTTGACATTCCTGCTTATCTTTCAATATTGCCTGATATCCTTGGATATTAAATTCCCAATCCTCTCCACCCTGCAACCACGTCTCTATAATGGCCACTATATCATTCCCTTTTGTACTGATTTGTGCCACACCTTCACCGACCTTATTTGGAAAAATACGGGCATTCAGACAAAGTGACTTAACACTCATTGTGCTTTTAAAATCATGTTATCTTTCTCTCGATACACTTGAATTTTCTTCGCTTCACTTCACTCTACTCTTACTTTTTACTTTTACGCTTTTTATTTTTCTCGCGCAATGGAATGAAGGGAATGACAGACGCATGAGAGAGGAGCTTGTCCAGGGGGATTGGAGGAGGTTACTGGGGGCGACCACGGCATAGCAGAGTTGGGTAGAGTTTCGAGGAACAGTTCACAAGGCGCAGGATAGATATACCCCAGAGATAGAGAAGTTCTCATATGGCATCCGCGGCTGACGAGAGATAATAAGGACTACATTAAAGTCAACGGACTTTAATGTAAGTTAGCAATAGTGAGCAATAGTGAGTGTGAAGTCGGATGATGAAGTAGTTTTAAAAAAAAAAACAGCCTCAACTGGCTGCCGAAGAATCAGTCTCTGTTCCTCAGGAGAAGGTTGTGGTCCTTTAAGAGGAATCAGAAAATAAGTGAACGTCAGCATGGCGTCTGTGAGTGCGGATCTTCCCGGACAAGCCTGTTAGAGTTCTCAGAGGGAGTAACAAACCGAGTGGACACAGGAGAGACAGTGGATGTAACTGTGAGTGTCTGAGAGTGTGAATCCTGCCGTACAAGCCTGTCAGGGTTCTCAGAGGGAGTAACAAACCGAGTGGACACAGGAGAGACAGTGGATGTAACTGTGAGTGTCTGAGAGTGTGCATCTTCCCGGACAAGCCTGTTAGAGTTCAGAGAGGGAGTAACAAACCGAGTGGGCACAGGAGAGACAGTGGATGTCACTGTGAATGTCTGTGAGTGCGAATCCTGCCGGACAAGCCTGTTAGAGTTCACAGAGGAAGTAACAAACCGAGTGGACACAGGGAGACAGTGGATGTCACTGTGAGTGTCTGTGAGTGCGAATCCTGCCGGACAAGCCTGTTAGAGTTCTCAGAGGGAGTAACAAACCGGGTGGACACAGGAGAGACAGTGGATGTCACTGTGAGTGTCTGTGAGTGCGAATCTTGCCGGACAAGATGTTAGAGTTCTCAGAGGGAGTAACAAACCGAGTGGACGCAGGACAGGCAGTTGTTGTCACTCTCGTGGTTTTTCAGAGGGCATTTGACAAGGCGCCACACTTTAGCCAACTGAACAAGGGAAAATCCTATGGCGTTACAGGAGAGCTTCTGGCATGGATCGCGGAATGGCTGACAGGCAGAAGGAAGAGCGTGGTAATAAAAGGCTGCTTTTCTGATTGGCCGTTGGTGTCTATTGGGGATCCTCAGTGGTCTGAATTCCGACAGTTAATTTTACCATGTTTGTCAAAGATTTGGGAGATTGAATTGATAAATTCATGGCCAAGTGTGAAGATGATGAAAAGGTCGGTGAAGGGGTAGGTCGAGCTGAGGAAGCAATGCGATTACGGCAGGTTAGAGATAAATTGGAAGAATGGGCAAAATGGCAGAGCGAATGTAATGTTGCGAAACGTATGAAAATGAATTTTGGAAAAAGGCACAACAGGGCGGACAATTATCAGTTGGGAGGAAGTTTCAAATATCAGAGGTGCAGAGTGAGTTAGGAGTCCTCGTGTAAGGTTCCCAGACAGTTTATTTGCAGTTTGGGTCTGTTGTAAAGAAGGCAAGTGAATGTTACCATTTATGTGAAAGGGAATGAAACGGGAAAACAGGGCAATAATGCTGAGCCTTCTTTACGCTCTAACCAGGCAGAAACGAGTATTTGCAACGGTTCTGGGCCCCATATCCCAGATATGAGATACATCTACGGATAATATCTGGCTAATGGAATGTTGGCCTTGATTACAAAGGGAATTGAGTACAAGAGCAAGGGAATCCTTCTGCATTTGTACAGAGCCCTGGTGAGACCATACCTGGAGTATTGGGTACAGTTTTGGTCTCCAGGGTTAAGGAAGGTCATCCTGGCTGTAGAGGAAGTGCAGCGTAGATTCATGAGGTTAATTCCTGGGATGTCTGGACTGTCTTACGCAGAGAGTTTAGAGAGACTGGGCTTGTACACAATGGAATTAAGGAGACTGAGAGGGGATCTGATTGAAACATGATTATTATGGGATTGGACAAGATAGAGGCAGGAAATATGTTCCAGATGCTGGGATAGTCCATCACCAGAGGGCATGGTTTGAGAATAAGGGGTAGGTCATTTTGGACAGAGTTAAGGAAAAACTTCTTCTCCCAGGCTGTTGTGGGGGTCTGGAATGCACTGCCTCAGAAGGTCGTGGAGGCCAATTCTCTGTATGCTTTCAAGTAGGAGCTAGATAGGTATCTTATGGATAGGGGAATCAAAGGATGAAGGGACAAGGCAGGAACCTGGTATTGATAGCAGATGATCAGCCATGATCTCAGAATGGCGGTGCAGGCTCGAAGGGACAAATGGTCTACTTCTGCACCTATTGTCTATTATCTATTGCATATTGTAAATAAAGGATGGGTTCTGATTGAAGAGAGTTCAGAGGAGGTTATCAAGGGTAATTAAGGAAATGAAGGGGTAAACTCTAAATAACATTTAGCTGCTTGGGGACTGCATTCACTGGAATTTAGAAGAATGCGGAAGAGCGGGAGTGGGAGTGGGCTAAGTCTGATTGAAACCTAACCAATGCTGAAAGAAGAGACAGGGTGGATAGGGAAGGTCTCTTCCTTTGGGGTTGGTGTATAGAACTAAACTACACAGCCTCAGAATTGAGGAGCACCCTCTCAGAACAGGGGTAGGGAGGAATTATTTATTTAACCAGCGAGTCGTGAATCTGTGGAATGCTCTACCACAGACCGAAGGAGACCAGGTTTCAGTGTGTATTTAAGTCGGTTTTTGATCGTTGATTTCTCTTCTCCTCATCTGGAAATGAATGCTGACGTGTATTTTCCTTCCTCACCAACTACTGCTCCTGTAACTTAATTTTGAGGGAATCCTGCACGTGGATGCCCAAACCCTTTTGTCCGTAGACTGCTGAATCTTCTCTACATTTAGAAAATAGTCTACACCTTCGTTTCTGATACCAAATTGCATGATCATGTACCTGCAAACACGTTATCCCATCAGACACCAGCTTGCCCGTTTTTCCTAATCTGTGTGAACCCCTCTGTAGCCTGCCTGCTACCTAAACACTGTATGTTGATCGGAAATATTTTGGCCGATCTACACTGACTGTGGTTTCCCGATGAGGAAGTAAAACATTAGGTTGCAGAGGGAGATGCACTGCCCGGGATTTGGAGCTTGTTGATTAGAAATGAGGAAACGATTGTGCTGAACTCTGAGCTGTCGTCAGTAAACCGCAGGCTGCTGTAGGCATTGCAATTGTCCAGATGGTCCGAGGCCCAGCAGGGGAGCTTCTCTGATCGTGTTCCATTTGGCTACCAATGGCATGGGTAGGATAAGTGAGGAGAAGACACAGGGTGTTAGGTTAAAGGGCAGGATCTCCAATATTGCTACCCGTGCCATGTGCTAGCAAGTCTAGAACCAGATTATACAATCTCCACACAGAGGTTTCTGATAGCCAGTGAAAAGTAGGCGACAGAGTTCCAGAACAGTTATTGCTGAGGTTGTGGAGGCAGATGGTGATAGGAACTCACGTAAAATTGGTAATCAGCTGGTAGAGATCAGTGCAGATATTTTCCTGCGCTGTATACATTTCAATGCAGAATAAACTGCTTTGGCTGAAAATAGTGCTGAAGATGACGCAGCTGGCTTACAAACAGAGTGAATGTGTCCTGAGGAGAGGCTATTGAGGAGGCAACATCGCAGTAAATTGGTTGAGTTGCAGCGTAAAATGTAGACGCCATCGAACTGGATGAATAGAGGTGATGAATTCTAATGTCCAGAGTATAATGGACAAAGCGGTGTTTCAGTGACAGGAGGCAAAGGGTGGGAATGAGCGGAGACTTTTTGTTTGGCTGCCGGTGGCTCATCACTTTCCACAGGGGCCTGTGTTGGGAGCAATACTTTCTACCTTGTATGACAATCATTTGGATGATGGAGCTGATTGCGTAGTTGCGACGTTTGCAGAGGATTTGAAGATGGGTGGAGGGGCAGGCTGTTTTCAGGAAGCCGAGAGCGCAGAGCCTCTTCTTTAAATGGAGAGAAAATTCGGAAAAATATCGAAGGATGAATGGGATCCTCTAAACGTTATTTTGCGGGTTGAAGAAAGTAAATGCAAAATCGGAATTCATTTCAAGAGGGCTGGAATATAAAAGCAATGATGTAATACTGAGAATTTACAAAGCATTGGTGAGGCCTCTCGTGGAGTACTGTGAACGGTTGTGGGCCTTTTATTTAGTAAAGGATGTACTGAAGCTGAAGAGGGTTCTAAAGAGAGTCAAGAGGTTGATTCCTTAAAAATCGTTTGAAGACTCTGGGCCTACACCAGGATTAAGTCAATAAGTTGTGACCTCATCGAAACCACTCAAATGGAGAAAGGCTTTGCTCGAGTGGATGTGGAGATGATTTCCCCGCAGGGAAAGACCAGAGGATACATCTAAGAATAGAGAGGCACCCTCTGTGCACCCCTTATCTTTTGATTTCCAGTGTATTCCGGCCCAGAGCCGTGAAAGCTTCCCGTATAGCAAGGCTTTCAATCACAGAATAAGTATTGTGCACCTGTTGTGAACCCTGTCCAAAGTATGGACATCCTTTCCTCCATCAGGATCCCCAAGATACTCACAACACTTAAACTGAGCCGCACCTGTGCCTTATAAAGTCACAAAATTCCATCCTTGCTTATATATTTCAGTCCTCCACAATAAAAAAGTAACATCATATTTTCCTTCCTCAGTACCGACTGAACCTGCAAATAAATCTTAAAGGAATCCTGCACGAGATCCCTTTGTACCGTAAATATTTCTGCATTTAGAAAATGGTCAACTATCATATTTTTCTATCAAAGTGTCTGGCCATACATTCTCCCATACTGTACTCTATCTGCTGCACATTTGTCCATTTTCCTAATGTGTTTAAGTCCTTCTGCAGCCTCGCTTCTACCTCAAAATTGCCTCTTGATCGGTAATGTTATTATTGGACTGCACTCACTGTGGTTCCCTGATGAGAAATTAAACATCCTGTTGCAGACGGTGATAACACTTTAACCGTCCGTTGGGTTAGACGGGGCAAAGTGTCTTTAGTGTGTCCAGGACGGTTTCCTGTCACAGTATGTTGACAGGCCGAATAGGGGGAATGCCATACTAAATCTAGTAATAGACAAGGAACCGGGTCAGATCACAGATCTCTCAGTGGGTGAGCATCTAAGGGACAGTGACCTCCTCTGTTGGCCTTTGGAATTATCATGGAAAAGAATAGAATCAGAGAGAATAGGATAATTTTTAATTGGGGAAATTGAAATTATGAAGATATAAGACTAGAACTTGCAGGTGTTAATTGGGGTGATGTTATCGCAAGGAAATATACTATGGACATGTGGTCGAAATTTAGGGATCAGGATGTTGGGGATAATTCGACCCAATGAGGAAGATAAAGACTGGTAGGGTGCTGGAACCAGGGGTGACAAGTGAGGTGGACATCTAGTCAGGTGGTGGAGGGCAGCATACATGGGGTTTAGGAAGCAAGGATCAGATGGAGCTATTAAGGAATATAGGGTAGCAAGCAAGAAGGTTCAGAAGGGACTGAGGAGAGCAAGTAGGGGGCATGAGAAAGCCTTGGCGAGAAGGGTAAAGAAAAACCCCAAGGCCTCTTTCAATGATGTGAAGAGCAAAAGGATGATAGGGGTGAAGGTAGGACGGATTACAGATAAAGGTGGGAATGTGTACCTGCAGGCTGTGGAAGTGTGTGAGATCCTTAATGAATACTTCTCTTCGGCATTTACCAATGAGAGGGAACTTGATGACAGTGAGGACAATATGAGTGAAGTTGATATTCTGGAGCATGTTGGTTCTGGGCTTCCTGCTTTTCGCGATTTTTATTAACGGCTTGGATGTGTGGGTAGAAGGGTTGGAAAGTTTGTATGAGACACAAAGTTTGTGTTGTTTTGGATAGTGTTGAGGATTATCGAGGATTGCAGAAAAACGTTGACAGGATTTAGAAGTGGGCTCAGAAGTGGCAGATGGAGTTCAAACCTGAGAGGGGTCAGGTGTGCACTTTGACAGGACAAACTCCAAGGAAGAGTACTAAGTAAATGGCAGGATACTTGGTACCATGGAGAAGCTGATATATCTGGGGGTAGATGTCCACAGATCCCAGAAATTTGTCTCACAGGTAGATAGGGCAGTTACGAAAGTTCACGGGGTGTTAGCTTCATTATACGAAGGATAGAATTTAAGGTTCAAGTTGTAATGATGCGGCCATATCAAACTCTGGTTCAGCCACACTTGCAATACCGTGTCCAGTTCTGGTCGCCTCACTATTGGAAGGATGCGAAAGCTTTGGGAAGGGTACAGAGGAGATTTACCAGGATGCTGCCTGGTTTAGAGAGTATGGATTATGGTCAGAGATTAAGGGAGCTCGGGCCTTACTCACTGGAGAGAAAGAGGATGACAGGAGATATGATAGAGGTGTACAAGATATTAAGAGGAATAGATAAAGTGGACAGGCAGCACCTCTTCCTCAGGGCACAGTACAAGAGGACATGTCTTTAAGCTAAGGGGAGGGAAGTTTAAGGGGGATGAGAGGACGTTTATTTTTACTCAGAGACTTGTTGCTGCGTGGAATGCACTACCTGAGTCAGTGGTGGAGGCAGTTGCACTAGTGGAATTTAATAGAGTACTAGACAGGTATATGGAGGAATTTTAGTTGGGGGGGGGGGGGTGATATAGAATGCAGGGATTAAATGTCGACACAACATTGTGGGTCTACGGGCTTGTACTGTGCATTCTACGTTCTACGTTATATACCCTGGCCCAGAATTTGGAGCTTGTTTTTAAGAACTGAGGAAATGATTGTGCTGAACGCTGAGCTATGGACAATAAACCGCAGCCTGGCGTAACTATTACTGTTGTGCAATGGTCCAAGGCCCAGTGGAGAGCAAATGAGGTTGCACCCGCTGTGGACGTATCGTGGAGAGTGACAAAGTACAGCTGGTCCACGTTCTGGGCCCTGTGTAGATCCTGTGAGACGCTAACATCCGACATATTCAAATAATACGAGAGCCTTGTCGGGTGACAGATGTGACAAAGACAGGCTGTTACACCTGTTACGTATTCAGGCAACAATAAATATATGAGTTCGGCAAGGGTTTCTTATAACAAACAACACGTTTATTAAACACAGAAAACAAACCCCCCAAAAGTAAACAAACACTACCGTAACCGGAAACAGCTGCTGAGCGGCTGTTCAAACCGTTCGTAAAGTGATATTCCCAAAACAGTTCTTTGAAGTGATATTCCAAAACAGTTCTTAAAGTGATATTCCAAAACAGTTCTTAAAGTGGTATTGCCAAAAGTTCGATATGCTCACAGTCCATTTAAAAGGAGAGACTTTACAGGACGATTTAAGTTCTCTTTCACGTCGCTTGCTTCGATTCCCGACGTCGAAATTCCCACGAAGAATTTACGAAACAGAATGGCTTAAAGGCACTGACCTTTCCGTCTCCACTACCTTCAATCCTTTCTAGGTAAACCTAGGGATTAACACGAAGATAGTCAACGAAATCCTTCCAAATAAGGATCAAACAAAGGTTGCCCCCGTTTCACCGTAGAAAGCGATTCTCCTCGATCTTTAGCTTCCAACCTTGAATCTTCACTCTCCTTTAATTCTCAAACTAACAGAATCATAAAGAACCTGTTGGCATTAACCTTTTAAACTTTAGGCATTAAATAAAAACTTCATCCTTCAACTAAACTGCGTCATCACTTCAAACACGCAGTGGCATGAAGTCAACTTGGCAAATCCAGCCACGAACTGCCCCTCCTCACAGGGTGGGGTCTACCTTTTATAACCTGTAAAAAAACCCGTCACATGACCTCTACTGGCGGGAAAATGATGTCATTCCACCATCAGAAGACCATCACCTCAAGTCCAGTACAGCTTCAACCCCAGTCACATGACAAGGGCTCCACTGTCATGTGTCACGAGTACGTAACACCTCCCTCCAAAAAAAACATTTTTGGTCTGACAAGAACAAAAATTTTTAACAATTGCTTACAAGAAAAACAAAGGTATAAATTTTATAACATACACAATACACAACACCATCATATAACAGCTTATAAGTCACAATACAGTAGGAGTGTTACAATTGAAAAAAAACCACTCCATAAAAAAAATTACAGTGTACATTCAACATCGAGATAGACAATCAGCAACCACATTATCTTTACCTTTAATATGAGTTATCACAATATTGTACTCTTGTAACATCAAACTCCAATTTAATAACCTTCTGTTTTTGTTTTTCATCTTACTCAGAAAAACTAACGGATTATGATCAGTGTAAACAATAAGTGGTTTCTGAGTTGTACTAACATATACCTCAAAATATTCCAAAGCTAAAACAAGAGATAACAATTCTTTCTCTATTGTCGAATAATTTCTTTGATGCTTATTAAATTTCTTAGAAAAGTAAGCTACTGGATGATCAAGCTCATTCCCCTCATTCCTTTGCATTAATACTGCTCCTGCAGCCTCATCACTAGCATCCACAGCCAATGAAAAAGGTTTTCCAAAGTCAGGTGCCTTAAGCACAGGCTGTTGACATATCATTGTTTTCAATTTGTCAAATGCTTCTTGACAAGGCACCGTCCATACAAACTTCTCATTTTTCCGCAGAAGGTTAGTTAATGGAAGGGCAACATTAGCAAAATTCTTACAAAATTTCCGATAATATCCTACCATTCCCAAAAACCTTCTGAGAGTTTTTTCCCCCGTTGGAGTGGGAATCTCTAAAATTGCCTGAACTTTTGCCTGAACAGGAGCTACCTTACCTTGACCCACAACATAACCAAGGTAAGTCACAGTGGCATGTCCAAATTCACTCTTAGCTAAATTAATAGTTAAGTTAGCTTTTGAAAGCCTTTCAAACAATTTCTCCATCGCAATAATGTGTGCTTCCCAAGTATCATTTCCTGTCACTAAATCATCAATATAAGCATCAGTATCTTTCAATCCCTGAATCACAAAGTTAATCATCCTCTGGAAAGTACCTGGGGCATTCTTCATCCCAAATGGAAGAACATTATACTCATATAACCCAGATGGAGTTACAAATGCAGAAATCTCTCTACCTCTGTCCGTTAATGGAACACACCAATACCCTTTCAATAAATCAATCTTTGTAAGGAACTTTGCCTTTCCAACTTTATCTACACAATCATCTACTCTAGGAATTGGATATGCATCTGTTTTCGTTACAGCATTCACCTTCCTATAATCCGTACAAAACCTAATACTACCATCTGGCTTTGGCACCATAACACATGGCGAACTCTAATTCGAGTTAGAATGTCTAATGATATTATTCTCTAACATGTATTCAATTTCTTTCTCAGCAAGTTCACATTTTTCCATGTTCATCCTATATGGATGTTGTTTAATAGGTTTGGCATCCCCAACATCTACATCATGTGAAGCTATAGTAGTCCTTCTCGGAACATCTGGAAACAACTCCCTATATTTAAAAATCAACTCCTTCATCTGTTGTCTCTGCTCTAACTGTAAATGTGCTAATTTTTCATCAATATTTTCCAGAATGGTTGAATTTGGTAACCTAACAGAAACAATGTTGGATTTAGAATGAAAGTCAGATGAATCATCTATCATGTTCCTAGTTAAATCAAACTCATTCTCACTAACCACAACAGTCACTGTATCAGATTGTTTCTCAAAATATGGTTTCAACATATTTATATGGCAAAGTTGTGTTGACCTTCTACGATCTGGAGTTTTCACCACGTAATCCACATCATTAATTTTAGACACAATTTCATAAGGACCATGAAATCTAGCTTGTAAAGGATTTGTCTGCACTGGGAAAAGAACCAACACCTTATCTCCAGGCTTAAACATCCTCATCCTAGCGTCTTTATCATACCAAGTCTTCATTTTCTCCTGAGCCAACTTTAAATTTTCCTTAGCTAAACTACAAGCTTTATGTAACCTGTCCTTAAATTTCAACACATAGTCCAACAAATTAGTATGTACTTCCTTATTAATCCACTGTTCTTTCAACAAAGCTAAAGGTCCTCTAACTCTATGCCCAAACACAAGTTCAAATGGACTAAAACCTAAAGATTCCTGTACCGATTCCCTTACTGCAAATAAAAGTAAGTTTATACCCTCATTCCAGTCACTTTCATTTTCCACACAAAATGTCCTAATCATATTCTTGAGGGTAGAATGAAACCTCTCCAAGGCACCCTGCGATTCTGGATGGTATGCAGACAAAGTGATTTGCTTAGCTCCCAATTTATAAACTATCTGTTGAAACAATCCAGACATAAAATTACTGCCTTGATCAGTTTGTATCTCCTTAGGTAATCCAAAATAAGTAAAAAAATTTATAAGGGCCTTTGTCACAGTCTTAGCTTTTATATTCCTAAGTGGCACTGCCTCTGGAAACCTAGAAGAAGTACACATGATAGTCAACAAATACTGATAACCAGTTTTTGTCTTTGGTAATGGACCAACACAATCTACAATAACTTTAGAAAATGGTTCACCAAATGCTGGGATAGGTTGTAATGGAGCTACTGGTGTAACCTGATTTGGTTTACCCACAATTTGACAAGTATGGCACGTTTTACAAAACATCGCCACATCTTTTCTTAGACCAGGCCAGTAAAAATGTTTTAAAATCTTGTCCACAGTTTTCCTTACCCCTTGATGTCCACCTAAAGGCACACTATGAGCTAAAGTCAAAATCTCATTTCGATAAGCTTTTGGAACAACTACCTGGTAAACAACATTCCAATCCTCACTTGCAGGAATTGTAGGCGATCTCCACTTCCTCATCAACACTCCTTTTTCCAAGTAATATCCTACTGGCACCTTATCAATTTCACTATCTAGTAAAACCTGCTCTTTTAATTTTATAATCTCAGAGTCTCTATTCTGCTCTGCTATCATCTCCTTCCGAGACAAAGATAAATCTTTATAGTCAGACTTACTCCCAGAATCTTGTTCAAACAACGAAGATAAGAAAGTCTCTGACACATCCTCAAAACTCGAATCCTGAGTTGAACAGTCCTGAATAACAACCTAATTCTGCGCATCAATCTTTTTAGCCATAGCTCTAGTCACTACACAGGAAGAATCTGTGTTAGAATTCAACTCTGGTTCCTCTGACTCCATTGTCAAATGCACTTCAGGAAAAACTTGTCCACCTGCCAAGTCATTACCTAACAATAAAGAAATACCATTCACAGGTAAGCTATGCTGTAATCCTACTTTAACAAATCCTGTAACTAACCCTGACTTTAAATTTACTTTATGTAAATGTACCGGCATAAAATCACTTCCAACACCTCTTATGTAATTTACCTCACCAGTATCAGACTCTTCATTAAACTTCAACACACTGTCTAACATCAATGACTGAGAAGCACCAGTATCCCTAAGGATTTTTATTGGCACCAGAGTAGATCCTTCCTTCAAGGATACAAACCCTTCAGTTACAAAATGATCATATCCCTTTCTAACTTGGTCAGACTCTAACAAAGCCTCATTTGTTTTTATCAAACCCTGTAACTTTACAGGTTCTTCAGTATGTTGCACACAAGCATCTGGAACTGCTTCCTTCTCTTTCTTTTTCAATTTGAAACAGTTAGCTATTACATGGCCAGGCTTCTTACAATAGTTACAAGTAAGACCAAACTGTCTTTCCTTCACTGGCTTTCCTTTCTCACCAACTTTCTCATTAACCTCCGATTTAATTTCAAATTTATCTGGAGTCTCCGTGTTATTTTTCCTCTTAAAAATTCTGCCCTGAGGAAATTTGTTCTTGTGGATCAAAACATACTCATCAGCTAATCTAGCACAGTCCTGCAATTTATCAGTATCCTTCTCATTTAAGTAAGTCCTTACTTCAACAGGAATGCTTCTTTTAAATTCCTCCATTAAAATCAGCTCTCTCAATGTATCATAGTCCCCATTTACATTTTTAGAAGAAACCCATCTCTCAAAACACATAGCTTTATCATAGGCAAATTCCACATAAGTTTTTTCCACAGACTTTTTCAAACTTCTGAATCTTTCCCTATATGCTTCTGGGACTAACTCATATGCGTTTAAAATATGACTCTTTACAATATCATAATCAAGAGCTTGTGCAGCTGTTAAAGCTGTGTAAACTTGTTGTGCTTTGCCTTTAATTACACTTTGTAACAACACTGACCATTTATCTTTCGGCCACTCTGACATCAGAGCAATAGTTTCAAAATGTTGAAAATACCTTTCCACTTCTGTTTCACTAAATGGAGGGACCAATTTAATTTCTTGACTAGCAACAAACGTTTTTTTAGAACCAGAAGACTGATTTCCAATCCTTAATTCCTCCATTGCATATGCAAATTCTCTCTTCTTTTGTTCTGCCTCCAATTTACACCTCTCCAAATCAGCTTTACTTTGTTCCAATTTCATTTGTTCAATTTGCAACTGCATCTCCAGTTTACTTATTTGAAACGACTCTAAAATCGATTCATCAAAAACACCCGAATCCACATAGTGTGACGCGATTTTCCTCTGTATTACAGCCTTAGAAGTAGTCTGCAAAATACCTTTAAGTTGCAATCTACTAGCTATCTCAAACACCTCAGTTTTTTTCGCCTTCGCCAACACCTCTGCAGCTGGCGAAGCCAGAAACTCATCAATATTCATTGCTGCCGAATACCACAACAAGCCAAACAAAAGAACCGAGTAATCCCCGTTTCCAAAACACCGATTTAAAAGTTAGCAAGCATTTAAACTCAAAAAATTCAATCCCGGACGAGCCCCCATATTTAATGTTACGTATTCAGGCAACAATAAATATATGAGTTCGGCAAGGGTTTCTTATAACAAACAACACGTTTATTAAACACAGAAAACAAACCCCCCAAAAGTAAACAAACACTACCGTAACCGGAAACAGCTGCTGAGCGGCTGTTCAAACCGTTCGTAAAGTGATATTCCCAAAACAGTTCTTTGAAGTGATATTCCAAAACAGTTCTTAAAGTGATATTCCAAAACAGTTCTTAAAGTGATATTGCCAAAAGTTCGATATGCTCACAGTCCATTTAAAAGGAGAGACTTTACAGGACGATTTAAGTTCTCTTTCACGTCGCTTGCTTCGATTCCCGACGTCGAAATTCCCACGAAGAATTTACGAAACAGAATGGCTTAAAGGCACTGACCTTTCCTTCTCCACTACCTTCAATCCTTTCTAGGTAAACCTAGGGATTAACACGAAGATAGTCAACGAAATCCTTCCAAATAAGGATCAAACAAAGGTTGCCCCCGTTTCACCGTAGAAAGCGATTCTCCTCGATCTTTAACTTCCAACCTTGAATCTTCACTCTCCTTTAATTCTCAAACTAACAGAATCATAAAGAACCTGTTGGCATTAACCTTTTAAACTTTAGGCATTAAATAAAAACTTCATCCTTCAACTAAACTGCGTCATCACTTCAAACACGCAGTGGCATGAAGTCAACTTGGCAAATCCAGCCACGAACTGCCCCTCCTCACAGGGTGGGGTCTACCTTCTATAACCTGTAAAAAAACCCGTCACATGACCTCTACTGGCGGGAAAATGATGTCATTCCACCATCAGAAGACCATCACCTCAAGTCCAGTACAGCTTCAACCCCAGTCACATGACAAGGGCTCCACTGTCATGTGTCACGAGTACGTAACACACCAAAGGAAGAGGACACAGGAAACTGGGTGACAGCGAGACAGGGGAAAGCAGTTAATGAACCAGTGCAGAGTAGCCCTGTGGTCATCATCATTAGTAGAATGTAGAACACTTTCGTGCAAACAAACTAATAGAGGGGTCCCATTGGTCGGCTGTTTTGCAGTGAGTCTGCCTCTTGAGAAGGGAAGAAGGAAGAAGAAATACGCTGTGGTGATAGGGGATTCGTTAGATAGGCTAACAGACTGGAGGCTTGTTGTGACAGAATGAGATTCCCGGATGGCATGATGCCTTCGGCGTGCCAGGGTGCGGGATATCTGTAACCGAATCCTTCGTATTTGGTAGTGCGAGGGTCAAAAGCCTGAAGTCTGTTTACTGAAGAGGTATAATTAAATTAATTCTGCAATTTGTGAGGGAGAAGCATAAGTCACATGCATCAGTATCTCAATGGAATAATGGGATGTGTAGAGGCATAAGAGGGGACCCCTTGTTCAAGTCTCCCAAAAGTAAGAGGATGATGAGTAGATCCCTGGGGCAAGAGTCCCAGAAGTTTAATTTGCAGGCTGAGTCTGGGTTAAGAAGGCAAATGCGATGGTGGCATTTATTTTAAGGGGAAAATAATAATAACAACAACAACAACAACAACAACAACAACAACAATAATAGTAATAATGAAAAAACAAGTACATAATGCTGATGCTTTATAAGGAAACAACAAAGGCCGCACTTGGAGTATTGGCAACAGATCTGTTCCCCATATCGCATAAAGGATATGTTGTCGTTGGAGAGAGTGCAGGCGAGGTTCACAAGGATAATACTGGAAATGAAGGGGTTAACCTATGAGAAGCGTTCGGTAACTTTGGGCCTGTACGCATTGGAAGTTAGAAGAATGCGTGGTGATAGAACCATTGAACATTACAGCACTAAACAGGACCTCCGGCCCTTCTTGGCTGTGCTGAACCATTTTTCTGCCTAGTCCCGCTGACCTGCACCTGAATCTTATCTTTCCATACATCTCTCATCCATGTATCTGTCCAAGTTTTTCTTAACTTTTATAAGTGAGCCTATTTACGTCATCCCACAGCTCATTTCACTCTCCCACCATTCACTGTGTGAAGAAACCACACCTCCTCCCAAATTTCCTTTAAACTGTTCCTCCTTCATCCTTAACCTATGTCCTTTGTGCTTTTTCTATCCCCT
This sequence comes from Hypanus sabinus, assembly GCF_030144855.1. NCBI lineage: Eukaryota > Metazoa > Chordata > Chondrichthyes > Myliobatiformes > Dasyatidae > Hypanus > Hypanus sabinus. Next base: position 97,981 of record NW_026781781.1, read on the forward strand.
CGTCTCAGTGAAAAAAAGGCTGTTTGCATTCACTCTATCTATACCCATCATTATTTTATATCGCTCTTCAATTCTCGCCTCATTCTTTTACGCTCCAGGGAATAAATTCTTAACCCATTCAAGCTTTCTCTGTAACTCAGTTTCTCAAGTCCCGGCAACATCCTTGTAAACCTTCTCTACACTCTTTTTACTATCCTTCCTTTAATTGGGTGTCCAAAACTCCAAATTCGCCTTCACCATTGTCTAATATATCCTTCCTATAACATTCCAACTCTTATACTCAATACTTTGATTTATAAAGGCCAATGTACCAATAGCTCTCTTTACTACCCTATCTATCTTTGACGCCAGTTTTTGGAAATTCAGTATCTGTATTACCATATCCCTCTGTTCTACTGCACTCCTCAGTACCCTACCATTTACCTAGTATGTTCTAGCTTCGATTTTCCATCCAAAGTGCAATACCTCACACATGTCTGTATTAATATCCATCTTGCATTTTCAGCCCCTTTTTCCATCTGATCCACATCCATCTCTAAGCTTAGAAAACCTTCCTCACTGTCCACTTCATCTCTAAAATTTGTATCATCAGCAAATCTGCTGATCCAGTTTACCGCATTATCTCCATATCATTGATATAGATGACAAATAACAATGGCACAGCACTGATCCCTGTGGCCCACCACTTGTCACAGGCCTTCACTCAGGGAAGCAATCCTCCACTACCACACTCTGGCTTCTTCCAACAAGCCAATTCCTAATCTAATTTTCTACCTTACCATGTATACCTAGCCCTTGTATCTTCCTAACTAAACCCCCATGCAGGACCTTGTCAAAGGCCTAACTGAGGTCCATGTAGACAGAATCCACTGCCTTCTCTTCATCTACTTTCCTGGCAACCTCCGCGAAAAACTCTAATAGATTGTTTGAACAATCTTGTGATAATGTTAAACCTACCGAATGTTGAAAGGGCTGGGGACGGTGGATGTGGAAGGGATGTTTCCTGTGGTGGGGATACCCAGAACATGAGGCAACCTACTCAAAATTAGGGGGCGTCCTTTCAGAATGGAAGCAAAGAGGAGAACCTGTTGTCAGAGGAAAGCGAATATGCGGAACGCTCTGCCACAAACCATGCTGGAGTCCAAGCCCGTGAATTGAGTTAGGCGGAACATGACGGTTTTCTGATTGGTTAGGGCATCAAAAATACGGCGACAAGGTCGGTTCAGTGTGATCCGTGATTAACCATGAATGACAAATCAGATTTGATGGGCTGAATAGCCTTATGATTTGCAATGTCATCTGGTTGTATCATCTCCAACGTCAGCAAATCCATTATTTTCTAAGGGGACCAACATTGCTCATAATACAGCAAATGTGACCTCTCCAGTGCCTTGTAAAGCATAGAAAATAAACCCTTTCTCTTATATTCTGGTCATCTGGAAATAAATGCAAACACTTCATTTGTCTTCCTCACTACCGACTCCAAGTAAGTTAACTTCGAGGGAATCCTCCACCAGGACTCCCAAATTCTTTTGCGTAATAGTTTTGGTTTTTTTTAAGAAAATAGTTCACACTTTTATTTCTTCTGGAAAATTGCATGACCGTACACTTCGAGGCACTGTATTCCATCTGCCAGTACATTTCGCATTTTCCCTATCTATATAAGGCCTGCAGCCTCTCTGCTACTTCAACACTACCTGTAGATCGGCAATGTTATGACCGATCTGCACGGACTGTGGTTTCACTATGCGGAAGTCAAACATTATTTTGCAGAGGGAGATGCAAAGGCCCAGGTATTGGAGCTTGTTGATGAGAACTGAGGAAATGACTGTGCTGAACGCTGAGCTGTTGCCAATACACCGCAGCGTGACGTAAGCATTTCTATTGTCCTGAAGGTCCAAGGCCCAGGGCAGAGCAAGTGATGCCCTGTTCCTCGTGGGTACCATTGTCATGGGTTGGAAGTATAACGAGGGAATACAGGAAGCTAGGTTCAAAATAACCTCTCCCTCAATGTCAGCAAGACGAACGAATTGGTTGTTGATTTCAGAAGGAGTAGCCGACCACACAACGCCATCTAAATCGGTAGTGCGCGGGTGGAACCAGTCAAAAGCTTTAAGTTCTTCGGAGTGAATATCACAAATGGACTGACTTGTTCTAACCAAGCAGAATCGACTGCCAAGAAGGCCCACCAGCGCCTTTACTTCCTGAGAAAGCTGAAGGAATTTGACCAGTCCCCTAAAACTATCACTAACTTTTTATAGGTGCACTGGAGAAAGAATTCTTCTAGGGTTCATCCCAACCTTGTATGGATGTTGTCCTGTCCAAGACCGGAAAAAGCTGCAAAAGATCGTGAACACAGCCCAGCACATCACAAAAACAATCTTCCATCTTTGGCCTCAAACTTTACACCACACGCTGTCGGAGGTTGATGTTCCGCAGCCTGCTGGTTCTGGCACCCCTACTTCTCGTGATTTTTATTAACGTGGGGGTAGAATGGTGGATTGACAAGGTTGCAGATGACACAAAGGTTGGTGGTGTTGTGGATAGTGTAGAGAATTGACTAAGATTGCAGAGAAACCTTGATTGGATGCGGACGTGGGCTGAGAAGTGGCAGATTGCGTTAAACTCGGAGAAGTGTGAGGTGGTATACTTTAGAAAGACAAACTCCAAGACAAAGTAAATGGCAGGATACATGGGAGTGGGGCGGAGCGGAAAGATCTGGGGTACATGTCCATGATCCCTGAAAGTTGCCTCATAGGTTGATAGGGTAGTTAAGAAAGTTTACAGGCTGTTAGCTTTCATAAGACGAAGGGTATAGTTTAAGGTTAGCGAGGTAATGATGCAGCCTTATAAAACACTGATTAAGCCATCTTATTAAGCTTTAGGAAGGATTTGGAAGCATTCGAATGGGTAGAGAGGAGATTCACCAGGATGGTACCTGGTTTAGAGAGTAAGTATTATGATCAGAGATCAAGGGGGCTAGGACTTTACTCTTTGGATAGAAAGAGGATGAGATGATACATGATAGATTGATACAAGTTATGAAGAGGAATAGACAGAGTGGACAGCCAGCGCCTCTTCCTCAGGACACCACTTCTCATTACAAGAGAACATGACTTTAAGGTAAATGGAGGGAAGTTCAAGGGGGATATTAGAGGAATGTTCTTTTTCCTCAGAGTATGGTTAGTGCGGGGAATGCACTGCCGGAGTCAGTGGTGGAGGCAGATACACTGGTGAAATTTAAGAGACTACTGGTCAGATGGGACCGTGTAGAGGAATAATCACTCTGTGTCTGAACCCGGGAGTGTTTGATTTGACCGTGTAGAGGAAAAATCACTCTGTGTCTGACCCCGGGAGTGTGTGATGGGACGGTGCGGAGGGAGATTCACTCTGTGTCTGACCCCGGGAGAGTTTGATGGGACCGTATAGAGGAATAATCACTCTGTGTCTGACCAATGGAGTGTGTGATGGGACGGAGTGGAGGGAGATTCAGTCTGTTTCTGACCTCGGGAGTGTTTGATGGGACCGTGTAGAGGAATAATCACTCTGTGTCTAACCCGGGAGTGTGTGATGGAACCGTGTAGAGGAATAATCACTCTGTGTCTGACCCCAGGAGCGTTTGATGGGACCGTTTAGAGGAAAAATCACTCTGTGTCTGACCCCCGGGAGAGTTTGATGGGACCGTGCAGAGGAATAATCACTGTGTGTCTAACCCGGGAGTGTGTGATGGGACGGTGTGGAGGGTGATTCACTCTGTGTCCGACCCCGGGAGTGTGTGATGGGCGGTGTAGAGGGAGATTCACTCTGTGTCTGACACCGGGAGTGTGTGATGGGACAGTGTGGTGGGGGTTTCCCTCTGTGTCTGACCCCGGGAGTGTGTGATGGGACGGTGCGGAGGGAGATTCACTCTGTGTCTGACCCCGGGAGAGTTTGATGGGACCGTATAGAGGAATAATCACTCTGTGTCTGACCAATGGAGTGTGTGATGGGACGGAGTGGAGGGAGATTCAGTCTGTTTCTGACCTCGGGAGTGTTTGATGGGACCGTGTAGAGGAATAATCACTCTGTGTCTAACCCGGGAGTGTGTGATGGAACCGTGTAGAGGAATAATCACTCTGTGTCTGACCCCCGGGAGAGTTTGATGGGACCGTGCAGAGGAATAATCACTGTGTGTCTAACCCGGGAGTGTGTGATGGGACGGTGCGGAGGGTGATTCACTCTGTGTCCGACCCCGGGAGTGTGTGATGGGACAGTGTGGTGGGGGTTTCCCTCTGTGTCTGACCCTGGGAGTGTGTGATGGGACGGTGTGGAGGGAGATTCACTGTGCCTGACCCCGGGAGTGTGTGATGGGACCGTGTAGAGGAATAATCACTCTGTGTCTGACCCCGGGAGTGTGTGATGGGCGGTGTAGAGGAATAATCACTCTGTGTCTGACACCAGGAGTGTGTGATGGGCGGTGTAGAGGAACAATCACTCTGTGGCTGACCCCGGGAGTGTGTGATGGGACGGTGTAGAGGGAGATTCACTCTGTGTCTGACCCCGGGAGTTTGTGATGGGACCGTGTGGTGGGTGATTCACTCTGTGTCTGACCCAGGGAGTGTGTGATGGGCGGTGTAGAGGGAGATTCACTCTGTGTCTGACCCCGGGAGTGTGTGATGGGACCGTGTGGTGGGAGTTTCACTCTGTGTCTGACCCCGGGCTAGTGTGATGGTACCGTGTAGAGGAATAATCACTCTGTGTCTGACCCCAGGAGTGTTTGATGGAACCGTGTAGAGGAATAATCACTCTGTGTCTGACCCCAGGAGTGTTTGATGGGACCGTGTAGAGGAATAATCACTCTGCGTCTGACCCTGGGAGTGTTTGATGGGACCGTGTAGAGAAATAATCACTCTGTGTCTAACCCGGGAGTGTGTGATGGGACGGTGTGGAGGGTGATTCACTCTGTGTCTGACCCCGGGAGTGTTTGATGGCACCGTGTAGAGGAATTATCACTCTGTGTCTGACCCCGGGAGTGTTTGATGGGACGGTGTAGAGGAATAATCATTCTGTGTCTGACCCCCGTAGGGTTTGATGGTACGGTGTAGAGGAATAATCAATCTGTGTCTGACCCCGGGCGTGTTTGATGGTACCGTGTAGAGGAATAATCACTCTGAGTCTGACCCCGGGAGTGTTTGATGGGACCGTGTAGAGGAACAATCACTCTGTGTCTGACCTCAGGGAGTGGTTGATGGGAGTGTGTAGAGGAATAATCACTCTGTGTCTGACCCCGGGAGTGTTTGATGGGACCGTGTAGAGGAATAATCTCTCTGTGTCTGACCACGGGAGTGTTTGATGGGACCGTGAAGAGGAATAATCACTCTGTGTCTGACCCCGGGAGTGTGTGATTGGACGGCGTGAAGGGAAATTCACTCTGTGTCTGACCGCGGGAGTGTTTGATGGGACCGTGTAGAGGAATAATCACTCTGTGTCTGACCCCGGGTGAGTGTGATTGGACGGCGTGAAGGGAAATTCACTCTGTGTCTGACCGCGGGAGTGTTTGATGGGACCGTGTAGAGGAATAATCACTCTGTGTCTGACCCCGGGTGAGTGTGATGGGACGGTGCGGAGGGAGATTCACTCTGTGTCTGACCCCGGGAGAGTTTGATGGGACCGTGTAGAGGAATAATCACTCTGTGTCTGACCAATGGAGTGTGTGATGGGACGGAGTGGAGGGAGATTCAGTCTGTTTCTGACCTCGGGAGTGTTTGATGGGACCGTGTAGAGGAATAATCACTCTGTGTCTAACCCGGGAGTGTGTGATGGGACGGTGTGCAGGGTGATTCACTGTGTGTCCGACCCCGGGAGTGTGTGATGGGCGGTGTAGAGGGACATTCACACTGTGTCTGACACCGGGAGTGTGTGATGGGACAGTGTGGTGGGGGTTTCACTCTGTTTCTGACCCCGCGAGAGTGTGATGGGACGGTGTGGAGGGAGATTCACTGTGTCTGACCCCGGGAGTGTGTGATGGGACCGTGTAGAGGAATAAACACTCTGTGTCTGACCCCAGGAGTGTTTGATGGGACCGTGTAGAGGAATAATCACTCTGTGTCTGACCCCCGGGAGTGTTTGATGGGACCGTGTAGTGGAATAATCACTCTGTGTCTGACCCCAGGAGTGTTTGATGGTACAGTGTAGAGTAATAAACACTCTGTGTCTGACCACCGGGAGAGATTGATGAGACCGTGTAGCGGAATAATCACTCTGTGTCTGACCCCCGGGGAGTGTTTGATGGGACCGAGTAGAGGAATAATCACTCTGTGTCTGACCACGGGAGTGTTTGATTTGACCGTGTAGAGGAATAATCACTCTGTGTCTGACCTCCGGGAGTGGTTGATGGGACTGTGTAGAGGAATAATCACTCTGTGTCTGACACCGGGAGTGTTTGATGGGACTGTGTAGAGGAATAATCTCTCTGTGTCTGACCACGGGAGTGTTTGAAGGGACCGTGTAGAGGAATAATCACTCTGTGTCTGACCCCCGGGAGTGTTTGATGGGACCGTGTAGTGGAATAATCACTCTGTGTCTGACCCCAGGAGTGTTTGATGGTACCGTGTAGAGTAATAAACACTCTGTGTCTGACCACCGGGAGAGATTGATGAGACCGTGTAGCGGAATAATCACTCTGTGTCTGACCCCCGGGGAGTGCTTGATGGGACCGAGTAGAGCAATAATCACTCTGTGTCTGACCCCGGGAGTGTTTGATGGGACCGGGTAGAGGAATAATCACACTGTGTCTGACCCCGGGAGTGTTTGATTTGACCGTGTAGAGGAATAATCACTCTGTGTCTGACCTCCGGGAGTGGTTGATGGGACTGTGTAGAGGAATAATCACTCTGTGTCTGACACCGGGAGTGTTTGATGGGACTGTGTAGAGGAATAATCACTCGGTGTCTGACCCCGGGAGTGTGTGATTGGACGGCGTGAAGGGAAATTCACTCTGTGTCTGACCGTGGGAGTGTTTGATGGGACCGTGTAGAGGAATAATCACTCTGTGTCTGACCCCGGGTGTGTGTCGGGACGGTGCGGAGGGAGATTCACTCTGTGTCTGACCCCGGGAGAGTTTGATGTGACCGTATAGAGGAATAATCATTCTGTGTCTGACCAATGGAGTGTGTGATGGGACGGTGTGGAGGGAGATTCAGTCTGTTTCTGACCTCGGGAGTGTTTGATGGGACCGTGTAGAGGAATAATCACTCTGTGTCTAACCCGGGAGTGTGTGATGGAACCGTGTAGAGGAATAATCACTCTGTGTCTGACCCCAGGAGTGTTTGATTTGACCGTTTAGAGGAAAAATTACTCTGTGTCTGACCCCCGGGAGTGTCTGATGGGACCGTGTAGAGGAATAATCACTGCGTGTCTAACCAGGGATTGTGTGATGGGACGGTTTGGTGGATGATTCACTCTGTGTCCGACCCCGGGAGAGTGTGATGGGCGGTGTAGAGGGAGATTCACTCTGTGTCTGACACCGGGAGTGTGTGATGGGACAGTGTGGTGGGGGTTTCCCTCTGTGTCTGACCCCGGGCGTGTGTGATGGGACCGTGTAGAGGAATAATCACACTGAGTCTGACCACGGGAGTGTGTGATGGGACGGTGTAGAGGGAGATTCACTCTGTGTCTGACCCCGGGAGTGTGTGATGGGACCGTGTGGTGGGTGATTCACTCTGTGTCTGACCCCGGGAGTGTGTGATGGGCGGTGTAGAGGGAGATTCTCTCTGTGTCTGACCCCGGGATTGTGTGATGGGACCGTGTGGTGGGAGTTTAAATCTGTGTCTGACCCCGGGGGAGTGTGATGGTACCGTGTAGAGGAATAATCACTCTGTGTCTGACGCCAGGTGTGTTTGATGGAACCGTGTAGAGGAATAATCACTCTGTGTCTGACCCCAGGAGTGTTTGATGGGACCGTGTAGAGGAATAATCACTCTGTGTCTGACCCCGGGAGTGTTTGATGGGACCGTGTAGAGCAATAATCACTCTGTGACTAACCCGGGAGTGTGTGATGGGACGGTGTGGAGGGTGATTAACTCTGTGTCTGACCCCGGGAGTGTTTGATGGCACCGTGTAGAGGAATAATCACTCTGTGTCTGACCCCGGGAGTGTGTGATGGGCGGGGTAGAGGAATAATCACTCTGTGTCTGACCCCAGGAGTGTGTGATGGGCGGTGTAGAGGGACATTCACACTGTGTCTGACACCGGGAGTGTGTGATGGGACAGTGTGGTGGGGGTTTCACTCTGTGTCTGACACCGGGATTGTGTGATGGGACGGTATGGAGGGAGAGTCACTGTGTCTGACCCCGAGAGTGTGTGATGGGACCGTGTAGTGGAATAATCACTCTGTGTCTGACCCCGGGAGTGTGTGATGGGCGGTGTAGAGGAATAATCACTCTGTGTCTGACCCCAGGAGTGTGTGATGGGCGGTTTAGAGGATTAATCACACTGTGTCTGACCCCGGGCGAGTGTGATGGTACCGTTTAGAGGAATAATCACTCTGTGTCTGACCCCGGGAGTGTTTCATGGAACCGTGCAGAGGAATAATCACTCTGTGTCTGACCGCAGGAGTGTTTGATGGGACCGTGTAGAGGAATAATCACTCTGTGTCTGACCCCCAGGAGTGTTTGATGTGACCGGGTACAGGAATAATCACTCTGTGTCTGACCCCGGGAGTGTTTGATGGGACCCAGTAGAGGAATAATCACTCTGTGTCTAACCCGGGAGTGTGTGATTGGACGGTGTGGAGGGTGATTCACTCTGTGTCTGACCCCCGGGAGAGTTTGTTGGGACCGTGTAGAGTAATAATCACTCTGTGTCTGACCCCGGGAGTGGGTGATGGGCTGTGTAGTGGAATACTCACTCTGTGTCTGACACCAGGAGTGTGTGATGGGCGGTGTAGAGGGAGATTCACTCTGTGTCTGACCACGGGAGTGTGTGATGGGACCGTGTGGTGGGTGATTCACTCTGTGTCTGACCCCGGGAGTGTGTGATGGGACCGTGTGGTCGGAGTTTCACTCTGTGTCTGACCCCGGGCGAGTGTGATGGTAACGTGTAGAGGAATAATCACTCTTTGTGTGACCCCAGGAGTGTTTGATGGGACCGTGTAGAGGAATAATCACTCTGTTTCTGACCCCGGGTGTGTGTGATGGGACGGTGCGGAGGGAGATTCACTCTGTGTCTGACCCCGGGAGAGTTTGATGGGACCGTGTAGAGGAATAATCACTCTGTGTCTGACCAATGGATTGAGTGAAGGGACGGAGTGGAGGGAGATTCAGTCTGTTTCTGACCCCGCGAGTGTTTGATGGGACCGTGTAGAGGAATAATCACTCTGTGTCTAACCCGGGAGTGTGTGATGGGACGGTCTGGAGGGTGATTCACTCTGTGTCCGACCCCGGGAGTGTGTGATGGGCGGTGTAGAGGGAGATTCACACTGTGTCTGACACAGGGAGTGTGTGATGGGACTGTGTGGTGGGGGTTTCACTCTGTGTCTGACCCCGGGCGTGTGTGATGGGACGGTGTGTAGGGAGAGTCACTGTGTCTGACCCCGGGAGTGTGTGATAGGACCGTGTAGAGGAATAATCACTCTGTGTCTGACCCCGGGAGTGTGTGATGGGCGGTGTAGAGGAATAATCACTCTGTGTCTGACCCCAGGAGTGTGTGATGGGCGGTGTAGAGGAACAATCACTCTGTGTCTGACCCCGGGAGTGTGTTATGGGACGGTGTAGAGGGAGATTCACTCTGTGTCTGACCCCGGGAGTGTTTGATTGGACCGTGTAGAGGAATAATCACTCTGATTCTGACCCCGGGAGTGTTTGATGGGACCGTGTAGAGGAACAATCACTCTGTGTCTGACCTCAGGGAGTGGTTGATGGGACTGTGTAGAGGAATAATCACTCAGTGTCTGACCCCGGGAGTGTTTGATGGGACCGTGTAGAGGAATAATCTCTCTGTGTCTGACCACGAGAGTGTTTGATGGGACCGTGAAGAGGAATAATCACTCTGTGTCTGACCCCGGGAGTGTTTGATGGGACCGTGTAGAGGAATAATCATTCTGTGTCTAAACCGGGAGTGTGTGATTGGACGGTGTGGAGGGAGATTCACTCTGTGTCTGACCCCGGGAGTGTTTGATGGGACCGTGTAGAGGAATAATCATTCTGTGTCTGACCCCCGTAGGGTTTGATGGTACGGTGTAGAGGAATAATCTCTCTGTGTCTGACCCCGGGCGTGTTTGTTGGTACCGTGTAGAGGAATAATCACTCTGATTCTGACCCCGGGAGTGTTTGATGGGACCGTGTAGAGGAACAATCACTCTGTGTCTGACCTCAGGGTGTGGTTGTTGGGACTGTGTAGAGAAATAATCACTCTGTGTCTGACCCCGGGAGTGTTTGATGGGACCGTGTAGAGGAATAATCACTCTGTGTCTGACCCCGGGAGTGTGTGATTGGACGGCGTGAAGGGAAATTCACTCTGTGTCTGACCGCGGGAGTGTTTGATGGCACCGAGTAGAGGAATAATCACTCTGTATCTGACCCCGGGAGTGTGTGATGGGCGGTGTAGAGGAATAATCACTCTGTGTCTGACCCCAGGAGTGTGTGATGGGCGGTGTAGAGGGACATTCACACTGTGTCTGACACCGGGAGTGTGTGATGGGACGGTGTGTAGGGAGATTCACTGTGTCTGACCCCGGGAGTGTGTGATGGGCGGTGTAGAGGGACATTCACACTGTGTCTGACACCGGGAGTGTGTGATGGGACAGTGTGGTGGGGGTTTCACTCTGTGTCTGACCCCGGGAGTTTGTGATGGGACGGTGTGGAGGGAGATTCACTGTGTCTGACCCCGGGAGTGTTTCATGGAACTGTGTAGAGGAATAATCACTCTGTGTCTGACCCCAGGAGTGTTTGATGGGACCGTGTAGAGGAATAATCACTCTGTGTCTGACCCCCCGGAGTGTTTGAAGGGACCGTGTAGAGGAATAATCACTCTGTGTCTGACCCCGGGAGTGTTTGATGGGACCGTGTAGAGGAATAATCATTCTGTGTCTAAACCGGGAGTGTGTGATTGGACGGTGTGGAGGGAGATTCACTCTGTGTCTGACCCCGGGAGTGTTTGTTGGTACCGTGTAGAGGAATAATCACTCTGATTCTGACCCCGGGAGTGTTTGATGGGACCGTGTAGAGGAACAATCACTCTGTGTCTGACCTCAGGGAGTGGTTGTTGGGACTGTGTAGAGAAATAATCACTCTGTGTCTGAACCCGGGAGTGTTTGATGGGACCGTGTAGAGGAATAATCACTCTGTGTCTGACCCCGGGAGTGTGTGATTGGACGGCGTGAAGGGAAATTCACTCTGTGTCTGACCGCGGGAGTGTTTGATGGCACCGAATAGAGGAATAATCACTCTGTATCTGACCCCGGGAGTGTGTGATGGGCGGTGTAGAGGAATAATCACTCTGTGTCTGACCCCAGGAGTGTGTGATGGGCGGTGTAAAGGGACATTCACACTGTGTCTGACACAGGGAGTGTGTGATGGGACGGTCTGGAGGGTGATTCACTCTGTGTCCGACCCCGGGAGTGTGTGATGGGCGGTGTAGAGGGAGATTCACACTGTGTCTGACACAGGGAGTGTGTGATGGGACTGTGTGGTGGGGGTTTCACTCTGTGTCTGACCCCGGGCGTGTGTGATGGGACGGTGTGTAGGGAGAGTCACTGTGTCTGACCCCGGGAGTGTGTGATAGGACCGTGTAGAGGAATAATCACTCTGTGTCTGACCCCGGGAGTGTGTGATGGGCGGTGTAGAGGAATAATCACTCTGTGTCTGACCCCAGGAGTGTGTGATGGGCGGTGTAGAGGAACAATCACTCTGTGTCTGACCCCGGGAGTGTGTTATGGGACGGTGTAGAGGGAGATTCACTCTGTGTCTGACCCCGGGAGTGTTTGATTGGACCGTGTAGAGGAATAATCACTCTGATTCTGACCCCGGGAGTGTTTGATGGGACCGTGTAGAGGAACAATCACTCTGTGTCTGACCTCAGGGAGTGGTTGATGGGACTGTGTAGAGGAATAATCACTCAGTGTCTGACCCCGGGAGTGTTTGATGGGACCGTGTAGAGGAATAATCTCTCTGTGTCTGACCACGAGAGTGTTTGATGGGACCGTGAAGAGGAATAATCACTCTGTGTCTGACCCCGGGAGTGTTTGATGGGACCGTGTAGAGGAATAATCATTCTGTGTCTAAACCGGGAGTGTGTGATTGGACGGTGTGGAGGGAGATTCACTCTGTGTCTGACCCCGGGAGTGTTTGATGGGACCGTGTAGAGGAATAATCATTCTGTGTCTGACCCCCGTAGGGTTTGATGGTACGGTGTAGAGGAATAATCTCTCTGTGTCTGACCCCGGGCGTGTTTGTTGGTACCGTGTAGAGGAATAATCACTCTGATTCTGACCCCGGGAGTGTTTGATGGGACCGTGTAGAGGAACAATCACTCTGTGTCTGACCTCAGGGTGTGGTTGTTGGGACTGTGTAGAGAAATAATCACTCTGTGTCTGACCCCGGGAGTGTTTGATGGGACCGTGTAGAGGAATAATCACTCTGTGTCTGACCCCGGGAGTGTGTGATTGGACGGCGTGAAGGGAAATTCACTCTGTGTCTGACCGCGGGAGTGTTTGATGGCACCGAGTAGAGGAATAATCACTCTGTATCTGACCCCGGGAGTGTGTGATGGGCGGTGTAGAGGAATAATCACTCTGTGTCTGACCCCAGGAGTGTGTGATGGGCGGTGTAGAGGGACATTCACACTGTGTCTGACACCGGGAGTGTGTGATGGGACGGTGTGTAGGGAGATTCACTGTGTCTGACCCCGGGAGTGTGTGATGGGCGGTGTAGAGGGACATTCACACTGTGTCTGACACCGGGAGTGTGTGATGGGACAGTGTGGTGGGGGTTTCACTCTGTGTCTGACCCCGGGAGTTTGTGATGGGACGGTGTGGAGGGAGATTCACTGTGTCTGACCCCGGGAGTGTTTCATGGAACTGTGTAGAGGAATAATCACTCTGTGTCTGACCCCAGGAGTGTTTGATGGGACCGTGTAGAGGAATAATCACTCTGTGTCTGAACCCCCGGAGTGTTTGAAGGGACCGTGTAGAGGAATAATCACTCTGTGTCTGACCCCGGGAGTGTTTGATGGGACCGTGTAGAGGAATAATCATTCTGTGTCTAAACCGGGAGTGTGTGATTGGACGGTGTGGAGGGAGATTCACTCTGTGTCTGACCCCGGGAGTGTTTGATGGGACCGTGTAGAGGAATAATCATTCTGTGTCTGACCCCCGTAGGGTTTGATGGTACGGTGTAGAGGAATAATCTCTCTGTGTCTGACCCCGGGCGTGTTTGTTGGTACCGTGTAGAGGAATAATCACTCTGATTCTGACCCCGGGAGTGTTTGATGGGACCGTGTAGAGGAACAATCACTCTGTGTCTGACCTCAGGGAGTGGTTGTTGGGACTGTGTAGAGAAATAATCACTCTGTGTCTGAACCCGGGAGTGTTTGATGGGACCGTGTAGAGGAATAATCACTCTGTGTCTGACCCCGGGAGTGTGTGATTGGACGGCGTGAAGGGAAATTCACTCTGTGTCTGACCGCGGGAGTGTTTGATGGCACCGAATAGAGGAATAATCACTCTGTATCTGACCCCGGGAGTGTGTGATGGGCGGTGTAGAGGAATAATCACTCTGTGTCTGACCCCAGGAGTGTGTGATGGGCGGTGTAAAGGGACATTCACACTGTGTCTGACACCGGGAGTGTGTGATGGGACAGTGTGGTGGGGGTTTCACTCTGTGTCTGACTCCGGGAGTTTGTGATGGGACGGTATGGAGGGAGATTCACTGTGTCTGACCCCGGGAGTGTTTCATGGAAATGTGTAGAGGAATAATCACTCTGTGTCTGACCCCAGGAGTGTTTGATGGGACCGTGTAGAGGAATAATCACTCTGTGTCTGACCCCCAGGAGTGTTTGATGGGACCGTGTAGAGGAATAATCACTCTGTGTCTGACTCCGGGAGTGTTTGATGGGACCGTGTAGAGGAATAATCACTCTGTGTCTAACCCGGGAGTGTGTGATTGGACGGTGTGGAAGGAGATTCACTCTGTGTCTGAACCCCGGGAGAGTTTGTTGGGACCGTGTAGAGGAATAATCCCTCTGTGTCTGACCCCGGGAGTGTGTGATGGGCGGTGTAGAGGAATAATCACTCTGTGTCTGACACCAGGAGTGTGTGATGGGCGGTGTAGAGGAACAATTACTCTGTGTCTGACCCCGGGAGTGTGTGATGGGACGGTGTAGAGGGAGATTCACTCTGTGTCCGACCCCGGGAGTGTGTGATGGGACCGTGTGGTGGGTGATTCACTCTGTGTCTGACCCCGGGAGTGTGTGATGGGACCGTGTGGTCGGAGTTTCACTCTGTGTCTGACCCCAGGAGTGTTTGATGGAACAGTGTAGAGGAATAATCACTCTGTGTCTGACCCCAGTAGTGTTTGATGGGACCGTGTATAGGAATAATCACTCTGATTCTGACCCCGGGTGTGTGTGATGGGACGGTGCGGAGGGAGATTCACTCTGCGTCTGACCCCGGGAGAGTTTGATGGGACCGTGTAGAGGAATAATCACTATGTGTCTGACCAATGGAGTGAGTGATGGGACGGAGTGGATGGAGTTTCAGTCTGTTTCTGACCCCGGGAGTGATTGATGGGACCGTGTAGAGGAATAATCACTCTGTGTCTAACACGGGAGTGTGTGATTGGACGGTGTGGAGTGTGATTCACTCTGTGTCCGACCCCGGGAGTCTGTGATGGGCGGTGTAGAGGGAGATTCACACTGTGTCTGACACCGGGAGTGTGTGATGGGACAGTGTGGTGGGGGTTTCACTCTGTGTCTGACCCCGGGAGGGTGTGATGGGACTGTGTGGAGGGAGATTCACTGTGTCTGACCCCTTGAGTGTGTGATGGGACCGTGTAGAGGAATAATCACTCTGTGTCTGACCCCGGGAGTGTGTGATGGGCGGTGTAGAGGAATAATCACTCTGTGTCTGACCCCAGGAGTGTGTGATGGGCGGTGTAGAGGAACAATCACTCTGTGTCTGACCCCGGGAGTGTGTGATGGGACGGTGTAGAGGGAGATTCACTCTGTGTCTGACCCCGGGAGGGTTTGATGGGACCGTGTAGAGGAATAATCATTCTGTGTCTGACCCCCGTAGGGTTTGATGGTACGGTGTAGAGGAATAATCACTCTGTGTCTGACCCCGGGCGTGTTTGATGGTACCGTGTAGAGGAATAATCACTCTGAGTCTGACCCCGGGAGTGTTTGATGGGACCGTCTAGAGGAACAATCACTCTGTGTCTGACCCCGGGAGTGTTTGATGGGACCGTGTAGAGGAATAATCATTCTGTGTCTGACCCCCGTAGGGTTTGATGGTACGGTGTAGAGGAATAATCTCTCTGTGTCGACCCCGGGCGTGTTTGATGGTACCGTGTAGAGGACTAATCACTCTGATTCTGACCCCGGGAGTGTTTGATGGGACCGTGTAGAGGAACAATCAATCTGTGTCTGACCTCAGGGAGTGGTTGATGGGACTGTGTAGAGGAATAATCACTCTGTGTCTGACCCCGGGAGTGTTTGATGGGACCGTGTAGAGGAATAATTTTTCTGTGTCTGACCACTGGAGTGTTTGATGGGACCGTGAAGAGGAATAATCACTCTGTGTCTGACCCCGGGAGTGTGTGATTGGACGGCGTGAAGGGAAATTCACTCTGTGTCTGACCGCGGGAGTGTTTGATGGGACCGTGTAGAGGAACAATCAATCTGTGTCTGACCTCAGGGAGTGGTTGATGGGACTGTGTAGAGGAATAATCACTCTGTGTCTGACCCCGGGAGTGTTTGATGGGACCGTGTAGAGGAATAATTTTTCTGTGTCTGACCACTGGAGTGTTTGATGGGACCGTGAAGAGGAATAATCACTCTGTGTCTGACCCCGGGAGTGTGTGATTGGACGGCGTGAAGGGAAATTCACTCTGTGTCTGACCGCGGGAGTGTTTGATGGCACCGAGTAGAGGAATAATCACTCTGTTTCTGACCCCGGGAGTGTGTGATGGGCGGTGTAGAGGAATAATCACTCTGTGTCTGACCCCAGGAGTGTGTGATGGGCGGTGTAAAGGGACATTCACACTGTGTCTGACACCGGGAGTGTGTGATGGGACAGTGTGGTGGGGGTTTCACTCTGTGTCTGACACCGGGAGTGTGTGATGGGACGGTGTGGAGGGAGAGTCACTGTGTCTGACCCCGAGAGTGTGTGATGGGACTGTGTAGTGGAATAATCACTCTGTGTCTGACCCCGGGAGTGTGTGATGGGCGGTGTAGAGGAATAATCACTCTGTGTCTGACCCCAGGAGTGTGTGATGGGCGGTGTAGAGGAACAATCACTCTGTGTCTGACCCCGGGAGTGTGTGATGGGACGGTGTAGAGGGAGATTCACTCTGTGTCTGACCCCGGGTATGTGTGATGGGACCGTGTGGTGTGAGTTTCACTCTGTGTTTGACCCCGGGCGAGTGTGATGGTACCGTTTAGAGGAATAATCACTCTGTGTCTGACGCCGGGAGTGTTTTATGGAACCGTGCAGAGGAATAATCACTCTGTGTCTGACCGCAGGAGTGTTTGTTGGGACCGTGTAGAGGAATAATCACTCTGTGTCTGACCCCCAGGAGTGTTTGATGTGACCGGGTACGGGAATAATCACTCTGTGTCTGACCCCGGGAGTGTTTGATGGGACCCAGTAGAGGAATAATCACTCTGTGTCTAACCCGGGAGTGTGTGATTGGACGGTGTGGAGGGTGATTCACTCTGTTTCTGAGCCCCGGGAGAGTTTGATGGGACCGTGTAGAGGAATAATCACTCTGTGTCTGACCCCGGGAGTGGGTGATGGGCTGTGTAGTGGAATACTCACTCTGTGTCTGACACCAGGAGTGTGTGATGGGCGGTGTAGAGGGAGATTCACTCTGTGTCTGACCACGGGAGTGTGTGATGGGACCGTGTGGTGGGTGATTCACTCTGGGCCTGACCCCGGGAGTGTGTGATGGGCGGTGTAGAGGGAGATTCACTCTGTGTCTGATCCCGGGAGTGTGTGATGGGACCGTGTGGTCGGAGTTTCACTCTGTGTCTGACCCCGGGCGAGTGTGATGGTAACGTGTAGAGGAATAATCACTCTTTGTGTGACCCCAGGAGTGTCTGATGGAACCGTGTAGAGGAATAATCACTCTGTGTCTGACCCCAGGAGTGTTTGATTGGACCGTGTAGAGGAATAATCACTCTGTGTCTGACCAATGGATTGAGTGATGGGACGGAGTGGAGGGAGATTCAGTCTGTTTCTGACCCCGCGAGTGTTTGATGGGACCGTGTAGAGGAATAATCACTCTGTGTCTAACCCGGGAGTGTGTGATGGGACGGTGTGGAGGGTGATTCACTCTGTGTCCGACCCCGGGAGTCTGTGATGGGCGGTGTAGAGGGAGATTCACACTGTGTCTGACACAGGGAGTGTGTGATGGGACTGTGTGGTGGGGGTTTCACTCTGTGTCTGACCCCGGGAGTGTGTGATGGGACGGTGTGTAGGGAGAGTCACTGTGTCTGACCCCGGGAGTGTGTGATAGGACCGTGTAGAGGAATAATCACTCTGTGTCTGACCCCGGGAGTGTGTGATGGGCGGTGCAGAGGAATAATCACTCTGTGTCTGACCCCAGGAGTGTGTGATGGTACGGTGTAGAGGAATAATCTCTCTGTGTCGACCCCGGGCGTGTTTGATGGTACCGTGTAGATGACTAATCACTCTGATTCTGACCCCGGGAGTGTTTGATGGGACCGTGTAGAGGAACAATCAATCTGTGTCTGACCTCAGGGAGTGGTTGATGGGACTGTGTAGAGGAATAATCACTCTGTGTCTGACCCCGGGAGTGTTTGATGGGACCGTGTAGAGGAATAATCACTCTGTGTCTGACCCCGGGAGTGTATGCTGGGACCGTGCAGAGGAATAATCACTCTGTCTCTGACCACGGGAGTGTGTGATGGGTCGGTGTGGATTGAGATTCACTCTGTGTCTGACCCCGGGAGAGTTTGATGGGGCCGTGTAGAGGAATAATCACTCTGTGTCTGACCCCGGGAGTGTTTGATGGGACCGTGCAAAGGAATAGTCAGTCTGTGTCTGACTCGGGAGTGTGTTTTGGGACGTGTGGAGGGAGATTCTCTCTGTGTCTGACCCAGGGAGTGTGTGATGGGCTGTGTAGAGGAAGATTCACTCTGTGTTTGACCCCGGGAGCGTGTGATGGGACAGTGTGGCGGGAGTATCATTCTGTGTCAGACCCCGGGCGTGTGTGATGGGACCGTGTAGAGGAATAATCACTCTGTGTCTGACCCCGGGAGAGTTTGATGGGGCCGTGTAGAGGAATAATCACTCTGTGTCTGACCCCGGGAGTGTATGCTGGGACCGTGCAGAGGAATAATCACTCTGTCTCTGACCACGGGAGTGTGTGATGGGTCGGTGTGGATTGAGATTCACTCTGTGTCTGACCCCGGGAGTGTATGATGGGACGGTGTGGATATAAATTCACTCTGTGTCTGACCCCGGGAGTGTTTGATGGGACCGTGTAGAGGAATAATCACTCTGAGTCTGATACCGGGAGTGTGTGATGGGTCGGTGTGGATTGAGATTCACTCTGTGTCTGACCCCGGGAGAGTTTGATGGGGCCGTGTAGAGGAATAATCACTCTGTGTCTGACCCCGGGAGTGTTTGATGGGACCGTGCAAAGGAATAGTCAGTCTGTGTCTGACTCGGGAGTGTGTTTTGGGACGTGTGGAGGGAGATTCTCTCTGTGTCTGACCCAGGGAGTGTGTGATGGGCTGTGTAGAGGAAGATTCACTCTGTGTTTGACCCCGGGAGCGTGTGATGGGACAGTGTGGCGGGAGTATCATTCTGTGTCAGACCCCGGGCGTGTGTGATGGGACCGTGTAGAGGAATAATCACTCTGTGTCTGACCCCGGGAGAGTTTGATGGGGCCGTGTAGAGGAATAATCACTCTGTGTCTGACCCCGGGAGTGTATGCTGGGACCGTGCAGAGGAATAATCACTCTGTCTCTGACCACGGGAGTGTGTGATGGGTCGGTGTGGATTGAGATTCACTCTGTGTCTGACCCCGGGAGAGTTTGATGGGGCCGTGTAGAGGAATAATCACTCTGTGTCTGACCCCGGGAGTGTTTGATGGGACCGTGCAAAGGAATAGTCAGTCTGTGTCTGACTCGGGAGTGTGTTTTGGGACGTGTGGAGGGAGATTCTCTCTGTGTCTGACCCAGGGTGTGTGTGATGGGCTGTGTAGAGGAAGATTCACTCTGTGTTTGACCCCGGGAGCGTGTGATGGGACAGTGTGGCGGGAGTATCATTCTGTGTCAGACCCCGGGCGTGTGTGATGGGACCGTGTAGAGGAATAATCACTCTGTGTCTGACCCCGGGAGAGTTTGATGGGGCCGTGTAGAGGAATAATCACTCTGTGTCTGACCCCGGGAGTGTATGCTGGGACCGTGCAGAGGAATAATCACTCTGTCTCTGACCACGGGAGTGTGTGATGGGTCGGTGTGGATTGAGATTCACTCTGTGTCTGACCCCGGGAGTGTATGATGGGACGGTGTGGATATAAATTCACTCTGTGTCTGACCCCGGGAGTGTTTGATGGGACCGTGTAGAGGAATAATCACTCTGAGTCTGATACCGGGAGTGTGTGATGGGACGGTGTGGAGGGAGACTCACTCTGTGTCTGACCCCGGGAGTGTTTGATGGGACCGTGAAGAGGAATAATCACTCTGTGTCTGACCCCGGGAGTGTGTGATTGGACGGCGTGAAGGGAAATTCACTCTGTGTCTGACCGCGGGAGTGTTTGATGGCACCGAGTAGAGGAATAATCACTCTGTTTCTGACCCCGGGAGTGTGTGATGGGCGGTGTAGAGGAATAATCACTCTGTGTCTGACCTCAGGAGTGTGTGATGGGCGGTGTAAAGGGACATTCACACTGTGTCTGACACCGGGAGTGTGTGATGGGACAGTGTGGTGGGGGTTTCACTCTGTGTCTGACACCGGGAGTGTGTGATGGGACGGTGTGGAGGGAGAGTCACTGTGTCTGAACCCGAGAGTGTGTGATGGGACTGTGTAGTGGAATAATCACTCTGTGTCTGACCCCGGGAGTGTGTGATGGGCGGTGTAGAGGAATAATCACTCTGTGTCTGACCCCAGGAGTGTGTGATGGGCGGTGTAGAGGAACAATCACTCTGTGTCTGACCCCGGGAGTGTGTGATGGGACGGTGTAGAGGGAGATTCACTCTGTGTCTGACCCCGGGTATGTGTGATGGGACCGTGTGGTGTGAGTTTCACTCTGTGTTTGACCCCGGGCGAGTGTGATGGTACCGTTTAGAGGAATAATCACTCTGTGTCTGACGCCGGGAGTGTTTCATGGAACCGTGCAGAGGAATAATCACTCTGTGTCTGACCGCAGGAGTGTTTGTTGGGACCGTGTAGAGGAATAATCACTCTGTGTCTGACCCCCAGGAGTGTTTGATGTGACCGGGTACGGGAATAATCACTCTGTGTCTGACCCCGGGAGTGTTTGATGGGACCCAGTAGAGGAATAATCACTCTGTGTCTAACCCGGGAGTGTGTGATTGGACGGTGTGGAGGGTGATTCACTCTGTTTCTGAGCCCCGGGAGAGTTTGATGGGACCGTGTAGAGGAATAATCACTCTGTGTCTGACCCCGGGAGTGGGTGATGGGCTGTGTAGTGGAATACTCACTCTGTGTCTGACACCAGGAGTGTGTGATGGGCGGTGTAGAGGGAGATTCACTCTGTGTCTGACCACGGGAGTGTGTGATGGGACCGTGTGGTGGGTGATTCACTCTGGGCCTGACCCCGGGAGTGTGTGATGGGCGGTGTAGAGGGAGATTCACTCTGTGTCTGATCCCGGGAGTGTGTGATGGGACCGTGTGGTCGGAGTTTCACTCTGTGTCTGACCCCGGGCGAGGGTGATGGTAACGTGTAGAGGAATAATCACTCTTTGTGTGACCCCAGGAGTGTCTGATGGAACCGTGTAGAGGAATAATCACTCTGTGTCTGACCCCAGGAGTGTTTGATTGGACCGTGTAGAGGAATAATCACTCTGTGTCTGACCAATGGATTGAGTGATGGGACGGAGTGGAGGGAGATTCAGTCTGTTTCTGACCCCGCGAGTGTTTGATGGGACCGTGTAGAGGAATAATCACTCTGTGTCTAACCCGGGAGTGTGTGATGGGACGGTGTGGAGGGTGATTCACTCTGTGTCCGACCCCGGGAGTCTGTGATGGGCGGTGTAGAGGGAGATTCACACTGTGTCTGACACAGGGAGTGTGTGATGGGACTGTGTGGTGGGGGTTTCACTCTGTGTCTGACCCCGGGAGTGTGTGATGGGACGGTGTGTAGGGAGAGTCACTGTGTCTGACCCCGGGAGTGTGTGATAGGACCGTGTAGAGGAATAATCACTCTGTGTCTGACCCCGGGAGTGTGTGATGGGCGGTGCAGAGGAATAATCACTCTGTGTCTGACCCCAGGAGTGTGTGATGGGCGGTGTAGAGGAACAATCACTCTGTGTCTGACCCCGGGAGTGTGTGATGGGACGGTGTAGAGGGAGATTCACTCTGTGTCTGACCCCGGGAGTGTTTGATGGGACCGTGTAGAGGAATAATCACTCTGATTCTGACCCCGGGAGTGTTTGATGGGACCGTGTAGAGGAACAATCACTCTGTGTCTGACCTCAGGGAGTGGTTGATGGGACTGTGTAGAGGAATAATCACTATGTGTCTGACCCCGGGAGTGTTTGATGGGACCGTGTAGAGGAATAATCTCTCTGTGTCTGACCACGAGAGTGTTTGATGGGACCGTGAAGAGGAATAATCACTCTGTGTCTGACCCCAGGAGTGTGTGATGGGCGGTGTAGAGGGACATTCACACTGTGTCTGACACCGGGAGTGTGTGATGGGACGGTGTGTAGGGAGATTCACTGTGTCTGACCCCGGGAGTGTGTGATGGGCGGTGTAGAGGGACATTCACACTGTGTCTGACACCGGGAGTGTGTGATGGGACAGTGTGGTGGGGGTTTCACTCTGTGTCTGACCCCGGGAGATTGTGATGGGACGGTGTGGAGGGAGTTTCACTGTGTCTGACCCCGGGAGTGTTTCATGGAACTGTGTAGAGGAATAATCACTCTGTGTCTGACCCCAGGAGTGTTTGATGGGACCGTGTAGAGGAATAATCACTCTGTGTCTGACACCCAGGAGTGTTTGAAGGGACCGTGTAGAGGAATAATCACTCTGTGTCTGACCCCGGGAGTGTTTGATGGGACCGTGTAGAGGAATAATCATTCTGTGTCTAACCCGGGAGTGTGTGATTGGACGGTGTGGAGTGAGATTCACTCTGTGTCTGACCCCGGGAGTGTTTGATGGGACCGTGTAGAGGAATAATCATTCTGTGTCTGACCCCCGTAGGGTTTGATGGTACGGTGTAGAGGAATAATCTCTCTGTGTCTGACCCCGGGCGTGTTTGTTGGTACCGTGTAGAGGAATAATCACTCTGATTCTGACCCCGGGAGTGTGTGATGGGCGGTGTAGAGGAATAATCACTCTGTGTCTGACCCCAGGAGTGTGTGATGGGCGGTGTAGAGGAACAATCACTCTGTGTCTGACCCCGGGAGTGTGTGATGGGACGGTGTAGAGGGAGATTCACTCTGTGTCTGACCCCGGGAGTGTTTGATGGGACCGTGTAGAGGAATAATCATTCTGAGTCTGACCCACGTAGGGTTTGATGGTACGGTGTAGAGGAATAATCACTCTGTGTCTGACCCCGGGCGTGTTTGATGGTACCGTGTAGAGGAATAATCACTCTGAGTCTGACCCCGGGAGTGTTTGATGGGACCGTCTAGAGGAACAATCACTCTGTGTCTGACCCCGGGAGTGTTTGATGGGACCGTGTAGAGGAATAATCATTCTGTGTCTGACCCCCGTAGGGTTTGATGGTACGGTGTAGAGGAATAATCTCTCTGTGTCGACCCCGGGCGTGTTTGATGGTACCGTGTAGAGGAATAATCACTCTGATTCTGACCCCGGGAGTGTTTGATGGGACCGTGTAGAGGAACAATCACTCTGTGTCTGACCACAGGGAGTGGTTGATGGGACTGTGTAGAGGAATAATACTCTGTGTCTGACCCCGGGAGTGTTTGATGGGACCGTGTAGAGGAATAATTTTTCTGTGTCTGACCACTGGAGTGTTTGATGGGACCGTGAAGAGGAATAATCACTCTGTGTCTGACCCCGGGAGTGTGTGATTGGACGGCGTGAAGGGAAATTCACTCTGTGTCTGACCGCGGGAGTGTTTGATGGCACCGAGTAGAGGAATAATCACTCTGTGTCTGACCCCGGGAGTGTGTGATGGGCGGTGTAGAGGAATAATCACTCTGTGTCTGACCCCAGGAGTGTGTGATGGGCGGTGTAAAGGGACATTCACACTGTGTCTGACACCGGGAGTGTGTGATGGGACGGTGTAGAGGGAGATTCACTCTGTGTCTGACCCCGGGAATGTGTGATGGGACCGTGTGGTGTGAGTTTCTCTCTGTGTTTGACCCCGGGCGAGTGTGATGGTACCGTTTAGAGGAATAATCACTCTGTGTCTGACCCCGGGAGTGTTTCATGGAACCGTGCAGAGGAATAATCACTCTGTGTCTGACCGCAGGAGTGTTTGATGGGACCGTGTAGAGGAATAATCACTCTGTGTCTGACCCCCAGGAGTGTTTGATGTGACCGGGTACAGGAATAATCACTCTGTGTCTGACCCCGGGAGTGTTTGATGGGACCCAGTAGAGGAATAATCACTCTGTGTCTAACCCGGGAGTGTGTGATTGGACGGTGTGGAGGGTGATTCACTCTGTGTCTGAGCCCCGGGAGAGTTTGATGGGACCGTGTAGAGGAATAATCACTCTGTGTCTGAACCCGGGAGTGGGTGATGGGCTGTGTAGTGGAATACTCACTCTGTGTCTGACACCAGGAGTGTGTGAAGGGCGGTGTAGAGGGAGATTCACTCTGTGTCTGACCACGGGAGTGTGTGATGGGACCGTGTGGTGGGTGATTCACTCTGTGCCTGACCCCGGGAGTGTGTGATGGGCGGTGTAGAGGGAGATTCACTCTGTGTCTGATCCCGGGAGTGTGTGATGGGACCGTGTGGTCGGAGTTTCACTCTGTGTCTGACCCCGGGCGAGTGTGATGGTAACGTGTAGAGGAATAATCACTCTTTGTGTGACCCCAGGAGTGCCTGATGGAACCGTGTAGAGGAATAATCACTCTGTGTCTGACCCCAGGAGTGTTTGATGGGACCGTGTAGAGGAATAATCACTCTGTGTCTGAACAATGGATTGAGTGATGGGACGGAGTGGAGGGAGATTCAGTCTGTTTCTGACCCCGCGAGTGTTTGATGGGACCGTGTAGAGGAATAATCACTCTGTGTCTAACCCGGGAGTGTGTAATGGGACGGTGTGGAGGGTGATTCACTCTGTGTCCGACCCCGGGAGTCTGTGATGGGCGGTGTAGAGGGAGATTCACACTGTGTCTGACACAGGGAGTGTGTGATGGGACTGTGTGGTGGGGGTTTCACTCTGTGTCTGACCCCGGGAGTGTGTGATGGGACCGTGTAGAGGAATAATCACTCTGTGTCTGACCCCGGGAGTGTGTGATGGGCGGTGTAGAGGAATAATCACTCTGTGTCTGACCCCAGGAGTGTGTGATGGGCGGTGTAGAGGAACAATCACTCTGTGTCTGACCCCGGGAGTGTGTGATGGGACGGTGTAGAGGGAGATTCACTCTGTGTCTGACCCCGGGAGTGTTTGATGGGACCGTGTAAAGGAATAATCACTCTGATTCTGACCCCGGGAGTGTTTGATGGGACCGTGTAGAGGAACAATCACTCTGTGTCTGACCTCAGGGAGTGGTTGATGGGACTGTGTAGAGGAATAATCACTCTGTGTCTGACCCCGGGAGTGTTTGATGGGACCGTGTAGAGGAATAATCTCTCTGTGTCTGACCACGAGAGTGTTTGATGGGACCGTGAAGAGGAATAATCACTCTGTGTCTGACCCCAGGAGTGTGTGATGGGCGGTGTAGAGGGACATTCACACTGTGTCTGACACCGGGAGTGTGTGATGGGACGGTGTGTATGGAGATTCACTGTGTCTGACCCCGGGAGTGTGTGATGGGCGGTGTATAGGGACATTCACACTGTGTCTGACACCGGGAGTGTGTGATGGGACAGTGTGGTGGGGGTTTCACTCTGTGTCTGACCCCGGGAGATTGTGATGGGACGGTGTGGAGGGAGTTTCACTGTGTCTGACCCCGGGAGTGTTTCATGGAACTGTGTAGATGAATAATCACTCTGTGTCTGACCCCAGGAGTGTTTGATGGGACCGTGTAGAGGAATAATCACTCTGTGTCTGACACCCAGGAGTGTTTGAAGGGACCGTGTAGAGGAATAATCACTCTGTGTCTGACCCCGGGAGTGTTTGATGGGACCGTGTAGAGGAATAATCATTCTGTGTCTAACCCGGGAGTGTGTGATTGGACGGTGTGGAGTGAGATTCACTCTGTGTCTGACCCCGGGAGTGTTTGATGGGACCGTGTAGAGGAATAATCATTCTGTGTCTGACCCCCGTAGGGTTTGATGGTACGGTGTAGAGGAATAATCTCTCTGTGTCTGACCCCGGGCGTGTTTGTTGGTACCGTGTAGAGGAATAATCACTCTGATTCTGACCCCGGGAGTGTGTGATGGGCGGTGTAGAGGAATAATCACTCTGTGTCTGACCCCAGGAGTGTGTGATGGGCGGTGTAGAGGAACAATCACTCTGTGTCTGACCCCGGGAGTGTGTGATGGGACGGTGTAGAGGGAGATTCACTCTGTGTCTGACCCCGGGAGTGTTTGATGGGACCGTGTAGAGGAATAATCATTCTGTGTCTGACCCACGTAGGGTTTGATGGTACGGTGTAGAGGAATAATCACTCTGTGTCTGACCCCGGGCGTGTTTGATGGTACCGTGTAGAGGAATAATCACTCTGAGTCTGACCCCGGGAGTGTTTGATGGGACCGTCTAGAGGAACAATCACTCTGTGTCTGACCCCGGGAGTGTTTGATGGGACCGTGTAGAGGAATAATCATTCTGTGTCTGACCCCCGTAGGGTTTGATGGTACGGTGTAGAGGAATAATCTCTCTGTGTCGACCCCGGGCGTGTTTGATGGTACCGTGTAGAGGAATAATCACTCTGATTCTGACCCCGGGAGTGTTTGATGGGACCGTGTAGAGGAACAATCACTCTGTGTCTGACCTCAGGGAGTGGTTGATGGGACTGTGTAGAGGAATAATACTCTGTGTCTGACCCCGGGAGTGTTTGATGGGACCGTGTAGAGGAATAATTTTTCTGTGTCTGACCACTGGAGTGTTTGATGGGACCGTGAAGAGGAATAATCACTCTGTGTCTGACCCCGGGAGTGTATGATGGGACGGTGTGGAGGGTGATTCACTCTGTGTCTGAGCCCCGGGAGAGTTTGATGGGACCGTGTAGAGGAATAATCACTCTGTGTCTGAACCCGGGAGTGGGTGATGGGCTGTGTAGTGGAATACTCACTCTGTGTCTGACACCAGGAGTGTGTGATGGGCGGTGTAGAGGGAGATTCACTCTGTGTCTGACCACGGGAGTGTGTGATGGGACCGTGTGGTGGGTGATTCACTCTGTGCCTGACCCCGGGAGTGTGTGATGGGCGGTGTAGAGGGAGATTCACTCTGTGTCTGATCCCGGGAGTGTGTGATGGGACCGTGTGGTCGGAGTTTCACTCTGTGTCTGACCCCGGGCGAGTGTGATGGTAACGTGTAGAGGAATAATCACTCTTTGTGTGACCCCAGGAGTGTCTGATGGAACCGTGTAGAGGAATAATCACTCTGTGTCTGACCCCAGGAGTGTTTGATGGGACCGTGTAGAGGAATAATCACTCTGTGTCTGACCAATGGATTGAGTGATGGGACGGAGTGGAGGGAGATTCAGTCTGTTTCTGACCCCGCGAGTGTTTGATGGGACCGTGTAGAGGAATAATCACTCTGTGTCTAACCCGGGAGTGTGTAATGGGACGGTGTGGAGGGTGATTCACTCTGTGTCCGACCCCGGGAGTCTGTGATGGGCGGTGTAGAGGGAGATTCACACTGTGTCTGACACAGGGAGTGTGTGATGGGACTGTGTGGTGGGGGTTTCACTCTGTGTCTGACCCCGGGAGTGTGTGATGGGACCGTGTAGAGGAATAATCACTCTGTGTCTGACCCCGGGAGTGTGTGATGGGCGGTGTAGAGGAATAATCACTCTGTGTCTGACCCCAGGAGTGTGTGATGGGCGGTGTAGAGGAACAATCACTCTGTGTCTGACCCCGGGAGTGTGTGATGGGACGGTGTAGAGGGAGATTCACTCTGTGTCTGACCCCGGGAGTGTTTGATGGGACCGTGTAAAGGAATAATCACTCTGATTCTGACCCCGGGAGTGTTTGATGGGACCGTGTAGAGGAACAATCACTCTGTGTCTGACCTCAGGGAGTGGTTGATGGGACTGTGTAGAGGAATAATCACTCTGTGTCTGACCCCGGGAGTGTTTGATGGGACCGTGTAGAGGAATAATCTCTCTGTGTCTGACCACGAGAGTGTTTGATGGGACCGTGAAGAGGAATAATCACTCTGTGTCTGACCCCAGGAGTGTGTGATGGACGGTGTAGAGGGACATTCACACTGTGTCTGACACCGGGAGTGTGTGATGGGACGGTGTGTAGGGAGATTCACTGTGTCTGACCCCGGGAGTGTGTGATGGGCGGTGTAGAGGGACATTCACACTGTGTCTGACACCGGGAGTGTGTGATGGGACAGTGTGGTGGGGGTTTCACTCTGTGTCTGACCCCGGGAGTGTGTGATGGGACGGTGTGTAGGGAGAGTCACTGTGTCTGACCCCGGGAGTGTGTGATAGGACCGTGTAGAGGAATAATCACACTGTGTCTGACCCCGGGAGTTTGTGATGGGACGGTGTGGAGGGAGATTCACTGTGTCTGACCCCGGGAGTGTTTCATGGAACTGTGTAGAGGAATAATCACTCTGTGTCTGACCCAGGAGTGTTTGATGGGACCGTGTAGAGGAATAATCACTCTGTGTCTGACCCCCAGGAGTGTTTGAAGGGACCGTGTAGAGGAATAATCACTCTGTGTCTGACCCCGGGAGTGTTTGATGGGACCGTGTAGAGGAATAATCATTCTGTGTCTAACCCGGGAGTGTGTGATTGGACGGTGTGGAGTGAGATTCACTCTGTGTCTGACCCCGGGAGTGTTTGATGGGACCGTGTAGAGGAATAATCATTCTGTGTCTGACCCCCGTAGGGTTTGATGGTACGGTCTAGAGGAATAATCTCTCTGTGTCTGACCCCGGGCGTGTTTGTTGGTACCGTGTAGAGGAATAATCACTCTGATTCTGACACCGGGAGTGTTTGATGGGACCGTGTAGAGGAACAATCACTCTGTGTCTGACCTCAGGGAGTGGTTGATGGGACTGTGTAGAGAAATAATCACTCTGTGTCTGACCCCGGGAGTGTTTGATGGGACCGTGTAGAGGAATAATCACTCTGTGTCTGACCCCGGGAGTGTGTGATTGGACGGCGTGAAGGGAAATTCACTCTGTGTCTGACCGCGGGAGTGTTTGATGGCACCGAGTAGAGGAATAATCACTCTGTATCTGACCCCGGGAGTGTGTGATGGGCGGTGTAGAGGAATAATCACTCTGTGTCTGACCCCCAGGAGTGTATGAAGGGACCGTGTAGAGGAATAATCACTCTGTGTCTGACCCCCAGGAGTGTTTGATGGGACCGTGTAGAGGAATAATCACTCTGTGTCTGACTCCGGGAGTGTTTGATGGGACCGTGTAGAGGAATAATCACTCTGTGTCTAACCCGGGAGTGTGTTATTGGACGGGGTGGAAGGAGATTCACTCTGTGTCTGAACCCCGGGAGAGTTTGTTGGGACCGTGTAGAGGAATAATCCCTCTGTGTCTGACCCCGGGAGTGTGTGATGGGCGGTGTAGAGGAATAATCACTCTGTGTCTGACACCAGGAGTGTGTGATGGGCGGTGTAGAGGAACTATTGCTCTGTGTCTGACCCCGGGAGTGTGTGATGGGACGGTGTAGAGGGAGATTCACTCTGTGTCCGACCCCGGGAGTGTGTGATGGGACCGTGTGGTGGGTGATTCACTCTGTGTCTGACCCCGGGAGTGTGTGATGGGACCGTGTGGTCGCAGTTTCACTCTGTGTCTGACCCCAGGAGTGTTTGATGGAACCGTGTAGATGAATAATCACTCTGTGTCTGACCCCAGGAGTGTTTGATGGGACCGTGTATAGGAATAATCACTCTGTTTCTGACCCCGGGTGTGTGTGATGGGACGGTGCGGAGGGAGATTCACTCTGTGTCTGACCCCGGGAGAGTTTGATGGGACCGTGTAGAGGAATAATCACTATGTGTCTGACCAATGGAGTGAGTGATGGGACGGAGTGGAGGGAGATTCAGTCTGTTTCTGACCCCGGGAGTGTTTGATGGGACCGTGTAGAGGAATAATCACTCTGTGTCTAACACGGGAGTGTGTGATGGGACGGTGTGGAGTGTGATTCACTCTGTGTCCGACCCCGGGAGTCTGTGATGGGCGGTGTAGAGGGAGATTCACACTGTGTCTGACACCGGGAGTGTGTGATGGGACAGTGTGGTGGGGGTTTCACTCTGTGTCTGACCCCGGGAGGGTGTGATGGGACGGTGTGGAGGGAGATTCACTGTGTCTGACCCTGGGAGTGTGTGATGGGACCGTGTAGAGGAATAATCACTCTGTGTCTGACCCCGGGAGTGTGTGATGGGCGGTGTAGAGGAACAATCACTCTGTGTCTGACCCCGGGAGTGAGTGATGGGACGGTGTAGAGGGAGATTCACTCTGTGTCTGACCCCGGGAGTGTTTGATGGGACCGTGTAGAGGAATAATCATTCTGTGTCTGACCCCCGTAGGGTTTGATGGTACGGTGTAGAGGAATAATCACTCTGTGTCTGACCCCGGGCGTGTTTGATGGTACCGTGTAGAGGAATAAACACTCTGAGTCTGACCCCGGGAGTGTTTGATGGGACAGTCTAGAGGAACAATCACTCTGTGTCTGACCCCGGGAGTGTTTGATGGGACCGTGTAGAGGAATAATCATTCTGTGTCTGACCCCCGTAGGGTTTGATGGTACGGTGTAGAGGAATAATCTCTCTGTGTCGACCCCGGGCGTGTTTGATGGTACCGTGTAGAGGAATAATCACTCTGATTCTGACCCCGGGAGTGTTTGATGGGACCGTGTAGAGGAACAATCACTCTGTGTCTGACCTCAGGGAGTGGTTGATGGGACTGTGTAGAGGAATAATCACTCTGTGTCTGACACCGGGAGTGTTTGATGGGACCGTGTAGAGGAATAATTTTTCTGTGTCTGACCACTGGAGTGTTTGTTGGGACCATGAAGAGGAATAATCACTCTGTGTCTGACCCCGGGAGTGTGTGATTGGACGGCGTGAAGGGAAATTCACTCTGTGTCTGACCGCGGGAGTGTTTGATGGCACCGAGTAGAGGAATAATCACTCTGTGTCTGACCCCGGGTGTGTGTGATGGGCGGTGTAGAGGAATAATCACTCTGTGTCTGACCCCAGGAGTGTGTGATGGGCGGTGTAAAGGGACATTCACACTGTGTCTGACACCGGGAGTCTGTGATGGGACGGTGTGTAGGGAGATTCACTGTGTCTGACCCCGGGAGTGTGTGATGGGCGGTGTAGAGGGACATTCACACTGTGTCTGACACCGGGAGTGTGTGATGGGACAGTGTGGTGGGGGTTTCACTCTGTGTCTGACCCCTGGAGTTTGTGATGGGACGGTGTGGAGGGAGATTCACTGTGTCTGACCCCGGGAGTGTTTCATGGAACTGTGTAGAGGAATAATCACTCTGTGTCTGACCCCAAGAGTGTTTGATGGGACCGTGTAGAGGAATAATCACTCTGTGTCTGACTCCCAGGAGTGTTTGAAGGGACCGTGTAGAGGAATAATCACTCTGTGTCTGACCCCGGGAGTGTTTGATGGGACCGTGTAGAGGAATAATCATTCTGTGTCTAACCCGGGAGTGTGTGATTGGACGGTGTGGAGTGAGATTCACTCTGTGTCTGACCCCGGGCGTGTTTGTTGGTACCGTGTAGAGGAATAATCACTCTGATTCTGACCCCGGGAGTGTTTGATGGGACCGTGTAGAGGAACAATCACTCTGTGTCTGACCTCAGGGAGTGGTTGATGGGACTGTGTAGAGAAATAATCACTCTGTGTCTGACCCCGGGAGTGTTTGATGGGACCGTGTAGAGGAATAATCACTCTGTGTCTGACCCCGGGAGTGTGTGATTGGACGGCGTGAAGGGAAATTCACTCTGTGTCTGACCGCGGGAGTGTTTGATGGCACCGAGTAGAGGAATAATCACTCTGTATCTGACCCCGGGAGTGTGTGATGGGCGGTGTAGAGGAATAATCACTCTGTGTCTGACCCCAGGAGTGTGTGATGGGCGGTGTAAAGGGACATTCACACTGTGTCTGACACCGGGAGTGTGTGATGGGACAGTGTGGTGGGGGTTTCACTCTGTGTCTGACTCCGGGAGTTTGTGATGGGACGGTGTGGGGGGAGATTCACTGTGTCTGACCCCGGGAGTGTTTCATGGAACTGTGTAGAGGAATAATCACTCTGTGTCTGACCCCAGGAGTGTTTGATGGGACCGTGTAGAGGAATAATCACTCTGTGTCTGACCCCCAGGAGTGTTTGATGGGACCGTGTAGAGGAATAATCACTCTGTGTCTGACTCCGGGAGTGTTTGATGGAACCGTGTAGAGGAATAATCACTCTGTGTCTAACCCGGGAGTGTGTGATTGGACGGTGTGGAAGGAGATTCACTCTGTGTCTGAACCCCGGGAGAGTTTGTTGGGACCGTGTAGAGGAATAATCCCTCTGTGTCTGACCCCGGGAGTGTGTGATGGGCGGTGTAGAGGAATAATCACTCTGTGTCTGACACCAGGAGTGTGTGATGGGCGGTGTAGAGGAACAATTACTCTGTGTCTGACCCCGGGAGTGTGTGATGGGACGGTGTAGAGGGAGATTCACTCTGTGTCCGACCCCGGGAGTGTGTGATGGGACCGTGTGGTGGGTGATTCACTCTGTGTCTGACACCGGGAGTGTGTGATGGGACCGTGTGGTCGGAGTTTCACTCTGTGTCTGACCCCAGGAGTGTTTGATGGAACCGTGTAGAGGAATAATCACTCTGTGTCTGACCCCAGGAGTGTTTGATGGGACCGTGTATAGGAATAATCACTCTGTTTCTGACCCCGGGTGTGTGTGATGGGACGGTGCGGAGGGAGATTCACTCTGTGTCTGACCCCGGGAGAGTTTGATGGGACCGTGTAGAGGAATAATCACTATGTGTCTGACCAATGGAGTGAGTGATGGGACGGAGTGGAGGGAGATTCAGTCTGTTTCTGACCCCGGGAGTGTTTGATGGGACCGTGTAGAGGAATAATCACTCTGTGTCTAACACGGGAGTGTGTGATGGGACGGTGTGGAGTGTGATTCACTCTGTGTCCGACCCCTGGAGTCTGTGATGGGCGGTGTAGAGGGAGATTCACACTGTGTCTGACACCGGGAGTGTGTGATGGGACAGTGTGGTGGGGGTTTCACTCTGTGTCTGACCCCGGGAGGGTGTGATGGGACGGTGTGTAGGGAGATTCACTGTGTCTGACCCCGGGAGTGTGTGATGGGACCGTGTAGAGGAATAATCACTCTGTGTCTGACCCCGGGAGTGTGTGATGGGCGGTGTAGAGGAATAATCACTCTGTGTCTGACCCCAGGAGTGTGTGATGGGCGGTGTAGAGGAACAATCACTCTGTGTCTAACCCCGGGAGTGAGTGATGGGACGGTGTAGAGGGAGATTCACTCTGTGTCTGACCCCGGGAGTGTTTGATGGGACAGTGTAGAGGAATAATCATTCTGTGTCTGACCCCCGTAGGGTTTGATGGTACGGTGTAGAGGAATAATCACTCTGTGTCTGACCCCGGGCGTGTTTGATGGTACCGTGTAGAGGAATAATCACTCTGAGTCTGACCCCGGGAGTGTTTGATGGGACAGTCTAGAGGAACAATCACTCTGTGTCTGACCCCGGGAGTGTTTGATGGGACCGTGTAGAGGAATAATCATTCTGTGTCTGACCCCCGTAGGGTTTGATGGTACGGTGTAGAGGAATAATCTCTCTGTGTCGACCCCGGGCGTGTTTGATGGTACCGTGTAGAGGAATAATCACTCTGATTCTGACCCCGGGAGTGTTTGATGGGACCGTGTAGAGGAACAATCACTCTGTGTCTGACCCCGGGAGTGTTTGATGGGACCGTGTAGAGGAATAATTTTTCAGTGTCTGACCACTGGAGTGTTTGATGGGACCGTGAAGAGGAATAATCACTCTGTGTCTGACCCCGGGAGTGTGTGATTGGACGGCGTGAAGGGAAATTCACTCTGTGTCTGACCGCGGGAGTGTTTGATGGCACCGAGTAGAGGAATAATCACTCTGCGTCTGACCCCGGGAGTGTGTGATGGGCGGTGTAGAGGAATAATCACTCTGTGTCTGACCCCAGGAGTGTGTGATGGGCGGTGTAAAGGGACATTCACACTGTGTCTGACACCGGGAGTGTGTGATGGGACAGTGTGGTGGGGGTTTCACTCTGTGTCTGACTCCGGGAGTTTGTGATGGGACGGTGTGGAGGGAGATTCACTGTGTCTGACCCCGGGAGTGTTTCATGGAACTGTGTAGAGGAATAATCACTCTGTGTCTGACCCCAGGAGTGTTTGATGGGACCGTGTAGAGGAATAATCACTCTGTGTCTGACCCCCAGGAGAGTTTGATGGGACCGTGTAGAGGAATAATCACTCTGTGTCTGACCCCGGGAGTGTTTGATGGGACCGTGTAGAGGAATAATCACTCTGTTTCTAACCCGGGAATGTGTGATTGGACGGAGTGGAAGGAGATTCACTCTGTGTCTGACCCCCGGGAGAGTTTGTTGGGACCGTGTAGAGGAATAATCACTCTGTGTCTGACCCCGGGAGAGCGTGATGGGCGGTGTAGAGGAATAATCACTCTGTGTCTGACACCAGGAGTGTGTGATGGGCGGTGTAGAGGAACAATTACTCTGTGTCTGACCCCGGGAGTGTGTGATGGGACGGTGTAGAGGGAGATTCACTCTGTGTCTGACCCAGGGAGTGTGTGATGGGACCGTGTGGTGGGTGATTCACTCTGTGTCTGACCCCGGGAGTGTGTGATGGGACCGTGTGGTTGGAGTTTCACTCTGTGTCTGACCCCGGGCGAGTGTGATGGTACCGTGTAGAGGAATAATCACTCTTTGTCTGACCCCAGGAGTGTTTGATGGAACCGTGTAGAGGAATAATCACTCTGTGTCTGACCCCAGGAGTGTTTGATGGGACCGTGTAGAGGAATAATCACTCTGTTTCTGACCCCGGGTGTGTGTGATGGGACGGTGCGGAGGGAGATTCACTCTGTGTCTGACCCCGGGAGAGTTTGATGGGACCGTGTAGAGGAATAATCACTATGTGTCTGACCAATGGAGTGAGTGATGGGACGGAGTGGAGGGAGATTCAGTCTGTTTCTGACACCGGGAGTGTTTGATGGGACCGTGAAGAGGAATAATCACTCTGTGTCTGACCCCGGGAGTGTGTGATTGGACGGCGTGAAGGGAAATTCACTCTGTGTCTGACCGCGGGAGTGTTTGATGGCACCGAGTAGAGGAATAATCACTCTGTGTCTGACCCCGGGAGTGTGTGATGGGCGGTGTAGAGGAATAATCACTCTGTGTCTGACCCCAGGAGTGTGTGATGGGCGGTGTAAAGGGACATTCACACTGTGTCTGACACCGGGAGTGTGTGATGGGACAGTGTGGTGGGGGTTTTACTCTGTGTCTGACTCCGGGAGTTTGTGATGGGACGGTGTGGAGGGAGATTCACTGTGTCTGACCCCGGGAGTGTTTCATGGAACTGTGTAGAGGAATAATCACTCTGTGTCTGACCCCAGGAGTGTTTGATGGGACCGTGTAGAGGAATAATCACTCTGTGTCTGACCCCCAGGAGAGTTTGATGGGACCGTGTAGAGGAATAATCACTCTGTGTCTGACCCCGGGAGTGTTTGATGGGACCGTGTAGAGGAATAATCACTCTGTTTCTAACCCGGGAGTGTGTGATTGGACGGAGTGGAAGGAGATTCACTCTGTGTCTGACCCCCGGGAGAGTTTGTTGGGACCGTGTAGAGGAATAATCACTCTGTGTCTGACCCCGGGAGAGCGTGATGGGCGGTGTAGAGGAATAATCACTCTGTGTCTGACACCAGGAGTGTGTGATGGGCGGTGTAGAGGAACAATTACTCTGTGTCTGACCCCGGGAGTGTGTGATGGGACGGTGTAGAGGGAGATTCACTCTGTGTCTGACCCAGGGAGTGTGTGATGGGACCGTGTGGTGGGTGATTCACTCTGTGTCTGACCCCGGGAGTGTGTGATGGGACCGTGTGGTCGGAGTTTCACTCTGTGTCTGACCCCGGGCGAGTGTGATGGTACCGTGTAGAGGAATAATCACTCTTTGTCTGACCCCAGGAGTGTTTGATGGAACCGTGTAGAGGAATAATCACTCTGTGTCTGACCCCAGGAGTGTTTGATGGGACCGTGTAGAGGAATAATCACTCTGTTTCTGACCCCGGGTGTGTGTGATGGGACGGTGCGGAGGGAGATTCACTCTGTGTCTGTCCTGGGAGAGTTTGATGGGACCGTGTAGAGGAATAATCACTATGTGTCTGACCAATGGAGTGAGTGATGGGACGGAGTGGAGGGAGATTCAGTCTGTTTCTGACCCCGGGAATGTTTGATGGGACCGTGTAGAGGAATAATCACTCTGTGTCTAACACGGGAGTGTGTGATGGGACGGTGTGGAGGGTGATTCACACTGTGTCTGACACCGGGAGTGTGTGATGGGAGAGTGTGGTGGGGGTTTCACTCTGTGTCTGATCCCGGGAGGGTGTGATGGGACCGTGTAGAGGAATAATCACTCTGTGTCTGACCCCGGGAGTGTGTGATTGGACGGCGTGAAGGGAAATTCACTCTGTGTCTGACCGCGGGAGTGTTTGATGGCACCGAGTAGAGGAATAATCACTCTGTATCTGACCCCGGGAGTGTGTGATGGGCGGTGTAGAGGAATAATCACTCTGTGTCTGACCCCAGGAGTGTGTGATGGGCGGTGTAAAGGGACATTCACACTGTGTCTGACACCGGGAGTGTGTGATGGGACAGTGTGGTGGGGGTTTCACTCTGTGTCTGACTCCGGGAGTTTGTGATGGGACGGTGTGGGGGGAGATTCACTGTGTCTGACCCCGGGAGTGTTTCATGGAACTGTGTAGAGGAATAATCACTCTGTGTCTGACCCCAGGAGTGTTTGATGGGACCGTGTAGAGGAATAATCACTCTGTGTCTGACCCCCAGGAGTGTTTGATGGGACCGTGTAGAGGAATAATCACTCTGTGTCTGACTCCGGGAGTGTTTGATGGAACCGTGTAGAGGAATAATCACTCTGTGTCTAACCCGGGAGTGTGTGATTGGACGGTGTGGAAGGAGATTCACTCTGTGTCTGAACCCCGGGAGAGTTTGTTGGGACCGTGTAGAGGAATAATCCCTCTGTGTCTGACCCCGGGAGTGTGTGATGGGCGGTGTAGAGGAATAATCACTCTGTGTCTGACACCAGGAGTGTGTGATGGGCGGTGTAGAGGAACAATTACTCTGTGTCTGACCCCGGGAGTGTGTGATGGGACGGTGTAGAGGGAGATTCACTCTGTGTCCGACCCCGGGAGTGTGTGATGGGACCGTGTGGTGGGTGATTCACTCTGTGTCTGACACCGGGAGTGTGTGATGGGACCGTGTGGTCGGAGTTTCACTCTGTGTCTGACCCCAGGAGTGTTTGATGGAACCGTGTAGAGGAATAATCACTCTGTGTCTGACCCCAGGAGTGTTTGATGGGACCGTGTATAGGAATAATCACTCTGTTTCTGACCCCGGGTGTGTGTGATGGGACGGTGCGGAGGGAGATTCACTCTGTGTCTGACCCCGGGAGAGTTTGATGGGACCGTGTAGAGGAATAATCACTATGTGTCTGACCAATGGAGTGAGTGATGGGACGGAGTGGAGGGAGATTCAGTCTGTTTCTGACCCCGGGAGTGTTTGATGGGACCGTGTAGAGGAATAATCACTCTGTGTCTAACACGGGAGTGTGTGATGGGACGGTGTGGAGTGTGATTCACTCTGTGTCCGACCCCTGGAGTCTGTGATGGGCGGTGTAGAGGGAGATTCACACTGTGTCTGACACCGGGAGTGTGTGATGGGACAGTGTGGTGGGGGTTTCACTCTGTGTCTGACCCCAGGAGTGTGTGATGGGCGGTGTAGAGGAACAATCACTCTGTGTCTAACCCCGGGAGTGAGTGATGGGACGGTGTAGAGGGAGATTCACTCTGTGTCTGACCCCGGGAGTGTTTGATGGGACAGTGTAGAGGAATAATCATTCTGTGTCTGACCCCCGTAGGGTTTGATGGTACGGTGTAGAGGAATAATCACTCTGTGTCTGACCCCGGGCGTGTTTGATGGTACCGTGTAGAGGAATAATCACTCTGAGTCTGACCCCGGGAGTGTTTGATGGGACAGTCTAGAGGAACAATCACTCTGTGTCTGACCCCGGGAGTGTTTGATGGGACCGTGTAGAGGAATAATCATTCTGTGTCTGACCCCCGTAGGGTTTGATGGTACGGTGTAGAGGAATAATCTCTCTGTGTCGACCCCGGGCGTGTTTGATGGTACCGTGTAGAGGAATAATCACTCTGATTCTGACCCCGGGAGTGTTTGATGGGACCGTGTAGAGGAACAATCACTCTGTGTCTGACCCCGGGAGTGTTTGATGGGACCGTGTAGAGGAATAATTTTTCAGTGTCTGACCACTGGAGTGTTTGATGGGACCGTGAAGAGGAATAATCACTCTGTGTCTGACCCCGGGAGTGTGTGATTGGACGGCGTGAAGGGAAATTCACTCTGTGTCTGACCGCGGGAGTGTTTGATGGCACCGAGTAGAGGAATAATCACTCTGCGTCTGACCCCGGGAGTGTGTGATGGGCGGTGTAGAGGAATAATCACTCTGTGTCTGACCCCAGGAGTGTGTGATGGGCGGTGTAAAGGGACATTCACACTGTGTCTGACACCGGGAGTGTGTGATGGGACAGTGTGGTGGGGGTTTCACTCTGTGTCTGACTCCGGGAGTTTGTGATGGGACGGTGTGGAGGGAGATTCACTGTGTCTGACCCCGGGAGTGTTTCATGGAACTGTGTAGAGGAATAATCACTCTGTGTCTGACCCCAGGAGTGTTTGATGGGACCGTGTAGAGGAATAATCACTCTGTGTCTGACCCCCAGGAGAGTTTGATGGGACCGTGTAGAGGAATAATCACTCTGTGTCTGACCCCGGGAGTGTTTGATGGGACCGTGTAGAGGAATAATCACTCTGTTTCTAACCCGGGAATGTGTGATTGGACGGAGTGGAAGGAGATTCACTCTGTGTCTGACCCCCGGGAGAGTTTGTTGGGACCGTGTAGAGGAATAATCACTCTGTGTCTGACCCCGGGAGAGCGTGATGGGCGGTGTAGAGGAATAATCACTCTGTGTCTGACACCAGGAGTGTGTGATGGGCGGTGTAGAGGAACAATTACTCTGTGTCTGACCCCGGGAGTGTGTGATGGGACGGTGTAGAGGGAGATTCACTCTGTGTCTGACCCAGGGAGTGTGTGATGGGACCGTGTGGTGGGTGATTCACTCTGTGTCTGACCCCGGGAGTGTGTGATGGGACCGTGTGGTTGGAGTTTCACTCTGTGTCTGACCCCGGGCGAGTGTGATGGTACCGTGTAGAGGAATAATCACTCTTTGTCTGACCCCAGGAGTGTTTGATGGAACCGTGTAGAGGAATAATCACTCTGTGTCTGACCCCAGGAGTGTTTGATGGGACCGTGTAGAGGAATAATCACTCTGTTTCTGACCCCGGGTGTGTGTGATGGGACGGTGCGGAGGGAGATTCACTCTGTGTCTGACCCCGGGAGAGTTTGATGGGACCGTGTAGAGGAATAATCACTATGTGTCTGACCAATGGAGTGAGTGATGGGACGGAGTGGAGGGAGATTCAGTCTGTTTCTGACACCGGGAGTGTTTGATGGGACCGTGAAGAGGAATAATCACTCTGTGTCTGACCCCGGGAGTGTGTGATTGGACGGCGTGAAGGGAAATTCACTCTGTGTCTGACCGCGGGAGTGTTTGATGGCACCGAGTAGAGGAATAATCACTCTGTGTCTGACCCCGGGAGTGTGTGATGGGCGGTGTAGAGGAATAATCACTCTGTGTCTGACCCCAGGAGTGTGTGATGGGCGGTGTAAAGGGACATTCACACTGTGTCTGACACCGGGAGTGTGTGATGGGACAGTGTGGTGGGGGTTTTACTCTGTGTCTGACTCCGGGAGTTTGTGATGGGACGGTGTGGAGGGAGATTCACTGTGTCTGACCCCGGGAGTGTTTCATGGAACTGTGTAGAGGAATAATCACTCTGTGTCTGACCCCAGGAGTGTTTGATGGGACCGTGTAGAGGAATAATCACTCTGTGTCTGACCCCCAGGAGAGTTTGATGGGACCGTGTAGAGGAATAATCACTCTGTGTCTGACCCCGGGAGTGTTTGATGGGACCGTGTAGAGGAATAATCACTCTGTTTCTAACCCGGGAGTGTGTGATTGGACGGAGTGGAAGGAGATTCACTCTGTGTCTGACCCCCGGGAGAGTTTGTTGGGACCGTGTAGAGGAATAATCACTCTGTGTCTGACCCCGGGAGAGCGTGATGGGCGGTGTAGAGGAATAATCACTCTGTGTCTGACACCAGGAGTGTGTGATGGGCGGTGTAGAGGAACAATTACTCTGTGTCTGACCCCGGGAGTGTGTGATGGGACGGTGTAGAGGGAGATTCACTCTGTGTCTGACCCAGGGAGTGTGTGATGGGACCGTGTGGTGGGTGATTCACTCTGTGTCTGACCCCGGGAGTGTGTGATGGGACCGTGTGGTCGGAGTTTCACTCTGTGTCTGACCCCGGGCGAGTGTGATGGTACCGTGTAGAGGAATAATCACTCTTTGTCTGACCCCAGGAGTGTTTGATGGAACCGTGTAGAGGAATAATCACTCTGTGTCTGACCCCAGGAGTGTTTGATGGGACCGTGTAGAGGAATAATCACTCTGTTTCTGACCCCGGGTGTGTGTGATGGGACGGTGAGGAGGGAGATTCACTCTGTGTCTGTCCTGGGAGAGTTTGATGGGACCGTGTAGAGGAATAATCACTATGTGTCTGACCAATGGAGTGAGTGATGGGACGGAGTGGAGGGAGATTCAGTCTGTTTCTGACCCCGGGAATGTTTGATGGGACCGTGTAGAGGAATAATCACTCTGTGTCTAACACGGGAGTGTGTGATGGGACGGTGTGGAGGGTGATTCACACTGTGTCTGACACCGGGAGTGTGTGATGGGAGAGTGTGGTGGGGGTTTCACTCTGTGTCTGATCCCGGGAGGGTGTGATGGGACCGTGTAGAGGAATAATCACTCTG
The DNA here is from genome assembly GCF_030144855.1 of Hypanus sabinus. Lineage (NCBI taxonomy): Eukaryota > Metazoa > Chordata > Chondrichthyes > Myliobatiformes > Dasyatidae > Hypanus > Hypanus sabinus. Next base: position 138,948 of record NW_026781781.1, read on the forward strand.
TGTCTGACCCCGGGAGTGTGTGATGGGCGGTGTAGAGGAATAATCACTCTGTGTCTGACCCCAGGAGTGTGTGATGGGCGGTGTAGAGGAACAATCACTCTGTGTCTGACCCCGGGAGTGTGTGATGGGACGGTGTAGAGGGAGATTCACTCTGTGTCTGACCCCGGGAGTGTTTGATGGGACCGTGTAGAGGAATAATCACTATGTGTCTGACCAATGGAGTGAGTGATGGGACGGTGTGGAGTGAGATTCACTCTGTGTCTGACCCCGGGAGTGTTTGATGGGACCGTGTAGAGGAATAATCATTCTGTGTCTGACTCCCGTAGGGTTTGATGGTACGGTGTAGAGGAATAATCTCTCTGTGTCTGACCCCGGGCGTGTTTGTTGGTACCGTGCAGAGGAATAATCACTCTGATTCTGACCCCGGGAGTGTTTGATGGGACCGTGTAGAGGAACAATCACTCTGTGTCTGACCTCAGGGAGTGGTTGATGGGACTGTGTAGAGAAATAATCACTCTGTGTCTGACCCCGGGAGTGTTTGATGGGACCGTGTAGAGGAATAATCACTCTGTGTCTGACCCCGGGAGTGTGTGATTGGACGGCGTGAAGGGAAATTCACTCTGTGTCTGACCGCGGGAGTGTTTGATGGCACCGAGTAGAGGAATAATCACTCTGTATCTGACCCCGGGAGTGTGTGATGGGCGGTGTAGAGGAATAATCACTCTGTGTCTGACCCCAGGAGTGTGTGATGGGCGGTGTAAAGGGACATTCACACTGTGTCTGACACCGGGAGTGTGTGATGGGACAGTGTGGTGGGGGTTTCACTCTGTGTCTGACTCCGGGAGTTTGTGATGGGACGGTGTGGAGGGAGATTCACTGTGTCTGACCCCGGGAGTGTTTCATGGAACTGTGTAGAGGAATAATCACTCTGTGTCTGACCCCAGGAGTGTTTGATGGGACCGTGTAGAGGAATAATCACTCTGTGTCTGACCCCCAGGAGTGTTTGATGGGACCGTGTAGAGGAATAATCACTCTGTGTCTGACTCCGGGAGTGTTTGATGGGACCGTGTAGAGGAATAATCACTCTGTGTCTAACCCGGGAGTGTGTGATTGGACGGTGTGGAAGGAGATTCACTCTGTGTCTGAACCCCGGGAGAGTTTGTTGGGACCGTGTAGAGGAATAATCCCTCTGTGTCTGACCCCGGGAGTGTGTGATGGGCGGTGTAGAGGAATAATCACTCTGTGTCTGACACCAGGAGTGTGTGATGGGACGGTGTAGAGGGAGATTCACTCTGTGTCCGACCCCGGGAGTGTGTGATGGGACCGTGTGGTGGGTGATTCACTCTGTGTCTGACCCCGGGAGTGCGTGATGGGACCGTGTGGTCGGAGTTTCACTCTGTGTCTGACCCCAGGAGTGTTTGATGGAACCGTGTAGAGGAATAATCACTCTGTGTCTGACCCCAGGAGTGTTTGATGGGACCGTGTATAGGAATAATCACTCTGTTTCTGACCCCGGGTGTGTGTGATGGGACGGTGCGGAGGGAGATTCACTCTGTGTCTGACCCCGGGAGAGTTTGATGGGACCGTGTAGAGGAATAATCACTATGTGTCTGACCAATGGAGTGAGTGATGGGACGGAGTGGAGGGAGATTCAGTCTGTTTCTGACCCCGGGAGTGTTTGATGGGACCGTGTAGAGGAATAATCACTCTGTGTCTAACACGGGAGTGTGTGATGGGACAGTGTGGTGGGGGTTTCACTCTGTGTCTGACCCCGGGAGGGTGTGATGGGACGGTGTGGAGGGAGATTCACTGTGTCTGACCCCGGGAGTGTGTGATGGGACCGTGTAGAGGAATAATCACTCTGTGTCTGACCCCGGGAGTGTGTGATGGGCGGTGTAGAGGAATAATCACTCTGTGTCTGACCCCAGGAGTGTGTGATGGGCGGTGTAGAGGAAGATTCACTCTGTGTCTGACCCCGGGAGTGTTTGATGGGACCGTGTAGAGGAATAATCATTCTGTGTCTGACCCCCGTAGGGTTTGATGGTACGGTGTAGAGGAATAATCACTCTGTGTCTGACCCCGGGCGTGTTTGATGGTACCGTGTAGAGGAATAATCACTCTGAGTCTGACCCCGGGAGTGTTTGATGGGACAGTCTAGAGGAACAATCACTCTGTGTCTGACCCCGGGAGTGTTTGATGGGACCGTGTAGAGGAATAATCTTTCTGTGTCTGACCCCCGTAGGGTTTGATGGTACGGTGTAGAGGAATAATCTCTCTGTGTCGACCCCGGGCGTGTTTGATGGTACCGTGTAGAGGAATAATCACTCTGATTCTGACCCCGGGAGTGTTTGATGGGACCGTGTAGAGGAACAATCACTCTGTGTCTGACCCCGGGAGTGTTTGATGGGACCGTGTAGAGGAATATTTTTTCTGTGTCTGACCACTGGAGTGTTTGATGGGACCGTGAAGAGGAATAATCACTCTGTGTCTGACCCCGGGAGTGTGTGATTGGACGGCGTGAAGGGAAATTCACTCTGTGTCTGACCGCGGGAGTGTTTGATGGCACCGAGTAGAGGAATAATCACTCTGTGTCTGACCCCGGGAGTGTGTGATGGGCGGTGTAAAGGGACATTCACACTGTGTCTGACACCGGGAGTGTGTGATGGGACAGTGTGGTGGGGGTTTCACTCTGTGTCTGACTCCGGGAGTTTGTGATGGGACGGTGTGGAGGGAGATTCACTGTGTCTGACCCCGGGAGTGTTTCATGGAACTGTGTAGAGGAATAATCACTCTGTGTCTGACCCCAGGAGTGTTTGATGGGACCGTGTAGAGGAATAATCACTCTGTGTCTGACCCCCAGGAGAGTTTGATGGGACCGTGTAGAGGAATAATCACTCTGTGTCTGACCCCGGGAGTGTTTGATGGGACCGTGTAGAGGAATAATCACTCTGTTTCTAACCCGGGAGTGTGTGATTGGACGGAGTGGAAGGAGATTCACTCTGTGTCTGACCCCCGGGAGAGTTTGTTGGGACCGTGTAGAGGAATAATCACTCTGTGTCTGACCCCGGGAGAGCGTGATGGGCGGTGTAGAGGAATAATCACTCTGTGTCTGACACCAGGAGTGTGTGATGGGCGGTGTAGAGGAACAATTACTCTGTGTCTGACCCCGGGAGTGTGTGATGGGACGGTGTAGAGGGAGATTCACTCTGTGTCTGACCCAGGGAGTGTGTGATGGGACCGTGTGGTGGGTGATTCACTCTGTGTCTGACCCCGGGAGTGTGTGATGGGACCGTGTGGTCGGAGTTTCACTCTGTGTCTGACCCCGGGCGAGTGTGATGGTACCGTGTAGAGGAATAATCACTCTTTGTCTGACCCCAGGAGTGTTTGATGGAACCCTGTAGAGGAATAATCACTCTGTGTCTGACCCCAGGAGTGTTTGATGGGACCGTGTAGAGGAATAATCACTCTGTTTCTGACCCCGGGTGTGTGTGATGGGACGGTGCGGAGGGAGATTCACTCTGTGTCTGACCCCGGGAGAGTTTGATGGGACCGTGTAGAGGAATAATCACTATGTGTCTGACCAATGGAGTGAGTGATGGGACGGAGTGGAGGGAGATTCAGTCTGTTTCTGACCCCGGGAGTGTTTGATGGGACCGTGTAGAGGAATAATCACTCTGTGTCTAACACGGGAGTGTGTGATGGGACGGTGTGGAGGGTGATTCACACTGTGTCTGACACCGGGAGTGTGTGATGGGACAGTGTGGTGGGGGTTTCACTCTGTGTCTGATCCCGGGAGGGTGTGATGGGACCGTGTAGAGGAATAATCACTCTGTGTCTGACCCCGGGAGTGTGTGATGGGCGGTGTAGAGGAATAATCACTCTGTGTCTGACCCCAGGAGTGTGTGATGGGCGGTGTAGAGGAACAATCACTCTGTGTCTGACCCCGGGAGTGTGTGATGGGACGGTGTAGAGGGAGATTCACTCTGTGTCTGACCCCGGGAGTGTTTGATGGGACCGAGTAGAGGAATAATCATTCTGTGTCTGACCCCCGTAGGGTTTGATGGTACGGTGTAGAGGAATAATCACTCTGTGTCTGACCCCGGGCGTGTTTGATGGTACCGTGTAGAGGAATAATCACTCTGTGTCTGACCCCAGGAGTGTTTGATGGGACCGTGTAGAGGAATAATCACTCTGTTTCTGACCCCGGGTGTCTGTGATGGGACGGTGCAGAGGGAGATTCACTCTGTGTCTGACCCCGGGAGAGTTTGATGGGACCGTGTAGAGGAATAATCACTATGTGTCTGACCAATGGAGTGAGTGATGGGACGGAGTGGAGGGAGATTCAGTCTGTTTCTGACCCCGGGAGTGTTTGATGGGACCGTGTAGAGGAATAATCACTCTGTGTCTAACACTGGAGTGTGTGATGGGACGGTGTGGAGGGTGATTCACACTGTGACTGACCCCGGGCGTGTTTGATGGTACCGTGTAGAGGAATAATCACTCTGATTCTGACCCCGGGAGTGTTTGATGGGACCGTGTAGAGGAACAATCACTCTGTGTCTGACCTCAGGGAGTGGTTGATGGAACTGTGTAGAGGAATAATCACTCTGTGCCTGACCCCGGGAGTGTTTGATGGGACCGTGTAGAGGAATAATTTTTCTGTGTCTGACCACGGGAGTGTTTGATGGGACCGTGAAGAGGAATAATCACTCTGTGTCTGACCCCGGGAGTGTGTGATTGGACGGCGTGAAGGGAAATTCACTCTGTGTCTGACCCCAGGAGTGTGTAATTGGCGGTGTAAAGGGACATTCACACTGTGTCTGACACCGGGAGTGTGTGATGGGACAGTGTGGTGGGGGTTTCACTCTGTGTCTGACTCCGGGAGTTTGTGATGGGACGGTGTGGAGGGAGATTCACTGTGTCTGACCCCGGGAGTGTTTCATGGAACTGTGTAGAGGAATAATCACTCTGCGTCTGACCCCAGGAGTGTTTGATGGGACCGTGTAGAGGAATAATCACTCTGTGTCTGACCCCCAGGAGAGTTTGATGGGACTGTGTAGAGGAATAATCACTCTGTGTCTGACCCCGGGAGTGTTTGATGGGACCGTGTAGAGGAATAATCACTCTGTGTCTAACCCGGGAGTGTGTGATTGGACGGTGTGGAAGGAGATTCACTCTGTGTCTGACCCCCCGGAGAGTTTGTTGGGACCGTGTAGAGGAATAATCACTCTGTGTCTGACACCAGGAGTGTGTGATGGGCGGTGTAGAGGAACAATTACTCTGTGTCTGACCCCGGGAATGTGTGATGGGACGGTGTAGAGGGAGATTCACTCTGTGTCTGACCAAGGGAGTGTGTGATGGGACCGTGTGGTGGGTGATTCACTCTGTGTCTGACCCCGGGAGTGTGTGATGGGACCGTGTGGTCGGAGTTTCACTCTGTGTCTGACCCCGGGCGAGTGTGATGGTACCGTTTAGAGGAATAATCACTCTTTTTCTGACCCCAGGAGTGTTTGATGGAACCGTGTAGAGGAATAATCACTCTGTGTCTGACCCCAGGAGTGTTTGATGGGACCGTGTAGAGGAATAATCACTCTGTTTCTCACCCCGGGTGTGTGTGATGGGACTGTGCGGAGGGAGATTCACTCTGTGTCTGACCCCGGGAGAGTTCGATGGGACCGTGTAGAGGAATAATCACTATGTGTCAGACCAATGGAGTGAGTGATGGGACGGAGTGGAGGGAGATTCAGTCTGTTGCTGACCCCGGGAGTGTTTGATGGGACCGTGTAGAGAAATAATCACTCTGTGTCTAACCCGGGAGTGTGTGATGGGACGGTGTGGAGGGTGATTCACTCTGTGTCCGACCACGGCAGTGTGTGATGGGCGGTGTAGAGGGAGATTCACACTGTGTCTGACACCGGGAGTGTGTGATGGGACAGTGTGGTGGGGGTTTCACTCTGTGTCTGACCCCGGGAGGGTGTGATGGGACGGTGTGGAGGGAGATTCACTGTGTCTGACCCCGAGAGTGTGTGATGGGACCGTGTAGAGGAATAATCACTCTGTGTCTGACCCCGGGAGTGTGTGATGGGCGGTGTAGAGGAATAATCACTCTGTGTCTGACCCCAGGAGTGTGTGATGGGCGGTGTAGAGGAACAATCACTCTGTGTCTGACCCCGGGAGTGTGTGATGGGACGGTGTAGAGGGAGATTCACTCTGTGTCTGACCCTGGGAGTGTTTGATGGGACCGTGTAGAGGAATAATCATTCTGTGTCTGACCCCCGTAGGGTTTGATGGTACGGTGTAGAGGAATAATCACTCTGTGTCTGACCCCGGGCGTGTTTGATGGTACCGTGTTGAGGAATAATCACTCTGAGTCTGACCCCGGGAGTGTTTGATGGGACCGTGTAGAGGAACAATCACTCTGTGTCTGACCTCAGGGAGTGGTTGATGGGACTGTGTAGAGGAATAATCACTCTGTGTCTGACCCCGGGAGTGTGTGATTGGACGGCGTGAAGGGAAATTCACTCTGTCTCTGACCGCGGGAGTGTTTGATGGGACCGTGTAGAGGAATAATCACTCTGTGTCTGACCCCGGGAGTGTGTGATGGGCGGTGTAGAGGAATAATCACTCTGTGTCTGAACCCAGGAGTGTGTGATGGGCGGTGTAGAGGGACATTCACACTGTGTCTGACACCGGGAGTGTGTGATGGGACCGTGTGGTCGGAGTTTCACTCTGTGTCTGACCCCGGGCGAGTGTGATGGTACCGTGTAGAGGAATAATCACTCTTTGTCTGACCCCAGGAGTGTTTGATGGAACCGTGTAGAGGAATAATCACTCTGTTTCTGACCCCAGGAGTGTTTGATGGGACCGTGTAGAGGAATAATCACTCTGTTTCTGACCCCGGGTGTGTGTGATGGGACGGTGCGGAGGGAGATTCACTCTGTGTCTGACCCCGGGAGAGTTTGATGGGACCGTGTAGAGGAATAATCACTATGTGTCTGACCAATGGAGTGAGTGATGGGACGGAGTGGAGGGAGATTCAGTCTGTTGCTGACCCCGGGAGTGTTTGATGGGAACGTGTAGAGAAATAATCACTCTGTGTCTAACCCGGGAGTGTGTGATGGGACGGTGTGGAGGGTGATTCACTCTGTGTCCGACCACGGCAGTGTGTGATGGGCGGTGTAGAGGGAGATTCACACTGTGTCTGACACCGGGAGTGTGTGATGTGACAGTGTGGTGGGGGTTTCACTCTGTGTCTGACCCCGGGAGGGTGTGATGGGACGGTGTGGAGGGAGATTCACTGTGTCTGACCCCGGGAGTGTGTGATGGGACCGTGTAGAGGAATAATCACTCTGTGTCTGACCCCGGGAGTGTGCGATGGGCGGTGTAGAGGAATAATCACTCTGTGTCTGACCCCAGGAGTGTGTGATGGGCGGTGTAGAGGAACAATCACTCTGTGTCTGACCCCGGGAGTGTGTGATGGGACGGTGTAGAGGGAGATTAACTCTGTGTCTGACCCTGGGAGTGTTTGATGGGACCGTGTAGAGGAATAATCATTCTGTGACTGACCCCCGTAGGGTTTGATGGTACGGTGTAGAGGAATAATCACTCTGTGTCTGACCCCGGGCGTGTTTGATGGTACCGTGTTGAGGAATAATCACTCTGAGTCTGACACCGGGAGTGTTTGATGGGACCGTGTAGAGGAATAATCACTCTGTGTCTGACCCCGGGAGTGTGTGATTGGACGGCGTGAAGGGAAATTCACTCTGTCTCTGACCGCGGGAGTGTTTGATGGGACCGTGTAGAGGAATAATCACTCTGTGTCTGACCCCGGGAGTGTGTGATGGGCGGTGTAGAGGAATAATCACTCTGTGTCTGACCCCAGGAGTGTGTGATGGGCGGTGTAGAGGGACATTCACACTGTGTCTGACACCGGGAGTGTGTGATGGGACAGTGTGGTGTGGGTTTCACTCTGTGTCTGACCCCGGGAGTGTGTGATGGGACGGTGTGGAGGGAGATTCACTGTGTCTGACCCCGGGAGAGTGTGATGGGCGGTGTAGAGGAATAATCACTCTGTGTCTGACCCCAGGAGTGTGTGATGGGCGTGTGTAGAGGAATAATCACTCTGTGTCTGACCCCAGGAGTGTGTGATGGGCGGTGTAGAGGAACAATCACTATGTGTCTGACCCCGGGAGTGTGTGATGGGACGGTGTAGAGGGAGATACACTCTGTGTCTGACCCCGGGAGTGTGTGATGGGACCGTGTAGAGGAATCATCACTCTGTGTCTGACCCCAGGAGTGTTTGATGGGACCGTGTAGAGGAATAATCACTCTGTGTCTGACCCCCAGGAGTGTTTGATGGGACCGTGTAGAGGAATAATCACTCTGTGTCTGACCAATGGAGTGAGTGATGGGACGGCGTGGAGGGAGATTCACTCTGTGTCTGACCCCCGGGAGAGTTTGTTGGGACCGTGTAGAGGAATAATCACTCTGTGTCTGACCCTGGGAGTGTGTGATGGGCGGTGTAGAGGAATAATCACTCTGTGTCTGACACCAGGAGTGTGTGATGGGCGGTGTAGAGGAACAATCACTCTGTGTCTGACCCCGGGAGTGTGTGATGGGACGGTGTAGACGGAGATTCACTCTGTGTCTGACCCCGGGAGTGTATGATGGGACCGTGTGGTGTGTGATTCACTCTGTGTCTGACCCCGGTAGTGTTTGATGGGACCGTGTAGAGGAACAATCACTCTGTGTTTGACCCCGGGAGTGTGTGATGGGACCGTGTGCTGGGAGTTTCACTCTGTGTCTGACCCCGGGCGAGTGTGATGGTACCGTGTAGAGGAATAATCACTCTTTGTCTGACCCCAGGAGTGTTTGATGGAACCGTGGAGAGGAATAATCACTCTGTGTCTGACCCCAGGAGTGTTTGATGGGACCGTGTAGAGGAATAATCACGCTGAGTCTGACCCCGGTAGTGTTTGATGGGACAGTGTAGAGGAACAATCACTCTGTGTCTGACTTCCGGGAGTGGTTGATGGGACTGTGCAGAGGAATAATCACTCTGTGTCTGACCCCGGGAGTGTTTGATGGGACCGTGAGGTGGAATAATCACTCTGTGTCTGACCCCGGGATTGTGTGATTGAACGGCGTGAAGGGAAATTCACTCTGTGTCTGACCGCGGGAGTGTTTGATGGGACCGTGTAGAGGAATAATCACTCTGTGTCTGACCCCAGGAGTGTGTGATAGGCGGTGTAGAGGAACAATCACTCTGTGTCTGACCCCGGGCAAGTGTGATGGGACGAGGTAGAGGAATAATCACTCTGTGTCTGACCCCGGGAGTGTTTCATGGAACCGTGTAGAGGTATAATCACTCTGTGTCTGACCGCAGGAGTGTTTGATGGGACCGTGTAGAGGAATAATCACTCTGTGTCCGACCCCGGGAGTTTTTGATGGGACCTTGTAGAGGAATAATCACTCTGTGTCTAACCCGGGAGTGTGCGATGGGACGGTTTGGAGGGAGATTCACTCTGTGTCTGACCCCCGGGAGAGTTTTTTGGGACCGTGTAGCGGAATAATCACTCTGTTTCTGACCCCGGGAGTGTTTGATGGGACGTGTAGAGGAATAATCATTCTGTGTCTGACCCCCGGAGTGTTTGATGGTACCGTGCAGATGAATAATCACTCTGTGTCTGACCCCGGGCGTGTTAGATGGTACCGTGTAGAGGAATAATCACTCTGAGTCTGACCCCGGGAGTGTTTGATGGGACCGTGTAGAGGAATAATCACTCTGTGTCTGACCACGGGAGTGTCTGATGGGACCGTGAAGAGGAATAATCAGTCTGTGTCTGACCACGGGAGTGTGTGATGGGCGGTGTTGAGGAACAATCACTCTGTGTCTGACCCCGGGAGTGCCTGATGGGACCGTGAAGAGGAATAATCTCTCTGTGTCTGACCACGGGAGTGTGTGATGGGCGGTGTTGAGGAACAATCACTCTGTGTCTGACCCCGGGAGTGTCTGATGGGACCGTGAAGAGGAATAATCACTCTGTGTCTAACCCGGGAGTGTGTGATGGGACTGTGTGGAGGGTGATTCGCTCTGTGTCTAACCCGGAGTGTGTGATTGGACGGTTTGGAGGGATTCACTCTGTGTCTGACCCCCGGGAGAGTTTGTTGGGTCCGTGTAGCTGTATAATCACTCTGTGTCTGACCCCGGGAGTGTTTGATGGCACCGTGTAGAGGAATAATCACTCTGTGTCTGACCCCGGGAGTGTTTGATGGGACGTGTAGTGCAATAATCATTCTGTGTCTGACCTCCGGAGAGTTCGATGGTACCGTGTAGAGGAATAATCACTCTGTGTCTGACCCCGGGCGTGTTTGATGGGACCGTGTAGAGGAACAATCACTCTGTGTCTGACCTCCGGGAGCGGATGGTGGGACTGTGTAGAGGAATAATCACTCTGTGTCTGACCAATGGAGTGTGTGATGGGACGGAGTGGAAGGAGATTCAGTCTGTTTCTGACCCCGGGAGTGTTTGATGGGACAGTGTAGAGGAATAATCTCTCTGTGTCTGACCCCAGGAGTGTGTGATGGGCGGTGTAGAGGAACAATCACTCTGTGTCTGACCCCGGGAGTGTGTGATGGGACGGGGTAGAGGGAGATTCACTCTGTGTCTGACCCCGGGAGTGTGTGATGGGACCGTGTGGTGGGAGTTTCACTCTGTGTCTGACCCCGGGCGAGTGTGATGGTACCGTTTAGAGGAATAATCACTCTGTGTCTGACCCCGGGAGTGTTTCATGGAACCGTGTAGAGGAATAATCACTCTGTGTCTGACCCCAGGAGTGTTTGATGGGACCGTGTAGAGGAATAATCACTCTGTGTCCGACCCCGGGAGTGTTTGATGGGACCGTGTAGAGGAATAATCACTCTGTGTCTAACCCGGGAGTGTGCGATGGGACGGTGTGGAGGGAGATTCACTCTGTGTCTGACCCCCGGGAGAGTTTGTTGGGTCCGTGTAGCTGAATAATCACTCTGTGTCTGACCCCGGGAGTGTTTGATGGGACCGTGTAGAGGAATAATCACTCTGTGTCCGACCCCGGGAGTGTTTGATGGGACCGTGTAGAGGAATAATCACTCTGTGTCTAACCCGGGAGTGTGCGATGGGACGGTGTGGAGGGAGATTCACTCTGTGTCTGACCCCGGGGAGAGTTTGTTGGGTCCGTGTAGCTGAATAATCACTCTGTGTCTGACCCCGGGAGTGTTTGATGGCACCGTGTAGAGGAATAATCACTCTGTGTCTGACCCCGGGTATGTTTGATGGGACGGGTAGAGCAATAATCACTCTGTGTCTGACCCCGGGAGTGTTTGATGGGACCTTGTAGAGGAACAATCACTCTGTGTCTGACCTCCGGGAGTGGTTGGTGGGACTGTGTAGAGGAATAATCACTCTGTGTCTGACCAATGGAGTGTGTGATGGGACGGAGTGGAAGGAGATTCAGTCTGTTTCTGACGCCGGGAGTGTTTGTTGGGACCGTGCAGAGGAATAATCACTCTGTGTCTGACCCCAGGAGTGTGTGATGGGCGGTGTAGAGGAACAATCACTCTGTGTCTGACCCCGGGAGTGTGTGATGGGACGGGGTAGAGGGAGATTCACTCTGTGTCTGACCCCGGGAGTGTGTGATGGGACAGTCTGGTGGGAGTTTCACTCTGTGTCTGACCCCGGACGAGTGTGATGGTACCGTTTAGAGGAATAATCACTCTGTGTCTGACCCCGGGAGTGTTTCATGGAACCGTGTAGAGGAATAATCACTCTGTGTCTGACCCCAGGAGTGTTTGATGGGACCGTGTAGAGGAATAATCACTCTGTGTCCGACCCCCGGAGTGTTTGATGGTACCGTGCAGAGGAATAATCACTCTGAGTCTGACCCCGGGCGTGTTAGATGGGACCGTGTAGAGGAACAATCACTCTGTGTCTGACCTCCGGGAGTGGTTGATGGGACTGTGTAGAGGAATAATCTCTCTGTGTCTGACCCCGGGAGTGTTTGATGGGACCGTATAGAGGAATAATCACTCTGTGTCTGACCACGGGAGTGTCTGATGGGACCGTGAAGAGGAATAATCACTCTGTGTCTGACCACGGGAGTGTGTGATGGGCGGTGTTGAGGAACAATCACTCTGTGTCTGACCCCGGGAGTGTCTGATGGGACAGTGAAGAGGAATAATCACTCTGTGTCTAACCCGGGAGTGTGTGATGGGACGGTGTGGAGAGTGATTCGCTCTGTGTCTAACCCGGGAGTGTGTGATTGGACGGTGTGGAGGGATTCACTCTGTGTCTGACCCGAGGGAGAGTTTGTTGGGTCTGTGTAGCTGAATAATCACTCTGTGTCTGACCCCGGGAGTGTTTGATGGCACCGTGTAGAGGAATAATCATTCTGTGTCTGACCCCCGGAGAGTCCGATGGTACCTTGTAGAGGAATAATCACTCTGTGTCTGACCTCCGGGAGTGGTTGGTGGGACTGTGTAGAGCAATAATCACTCTGTGTCTGACCAATGGAGTGTGTGATGGGACGGAGTGGAAGGAGAATCAGTCTGTTTCTGACCCCGGGAGTGTTTGATGGGACCGTGTAGAGGAATAATCACTCTGTGTCTGACTAGGGGAGTGTGTGATGGGACGGTGTGGAAGGAGATTCACACTGTGTCTGACCCCGGGAGTGTTTGATGGGACCCTGTAGAGGAATAATCACTCTGTGTCTGACCCCGGGAGTGTTTGATGGCACCGTGTAGAGGAATAATCATTCTGTGTCTGACCCCCGGAGAGTCCGATGGTACCTTGTAGAGGAATAATCACTCTGTGTCTGACCCCGGGAGTGTTTGATGGGACCGTGTAGAGGAATAATCACTCTGTGTCTGTCCCCGGGAGTGTTTGATGGGACCGTGTAGAGGAATAATCATTCTGTGTCTGACCCCCGGAGAGTCCGATGGTACCTTGTAGAGGAATAATCACTCTGTGTCTGACCTCCGGGAGTGGTTGGTGGGACTGTGTAGAGCAATAATCACTCTGTGTCTGACCAATGGAGTGTGTGATGGGGCGGAGTGGAAGGAGAATCAGTCTGTTTCTGACCCCGGGAGTGTTTGATGGGACCGTGTAGAGGAATAATCACTCTGTGTCTGACTAGGGGAGTGTGTGATGGGACGGTGTGGAGGGAGTTTAAATCTGTGTCTGACGCCGGGAGACATTGATGGTCCCGTGTAGAGGAATAATCACTCTGTTACTGACCCCGGGAAGCGTTTGATGGGACCGTGAAGAGGAATAATCACACTGTGTCTGACCCCCGGGAGTGTTGGATGGGACCGTGTAGATGAATAATCACTCTGTGTCTGATCCCGGGAGTGTTTGATGGGACAATGTAGAGGAATAATCACTCTGTGTCTGACCCCGGGAGTGTGTGATGGGACGGTGTTGAGGGCGATTCACTCTGTGTCTGACCCCGGGAGTGTGTGATGGGCGGTGTAGAGGAATAATCACTCTGTGTCTGACCCCGGGAGTGTGTGATGGGACGGTGTGGAGGGAGATTCACTGTGTCTGACCCCGGGAGTGTGTGATGCGACCCTGTAGAGGAATAATCACTCTGTGTCTGTCCCCGGGAGTGTTTGATGGGACCGTGTAGAGGAATAATCACTCTGTGTCTGACCAATGGAGTGAGTGATCGGACGGAGTGGAGGGAGATTCAGTCTGTGTCTGACCCCGGGAGTGTTTGATGGGACCGTGTAGAGGAATATTTTTTCTGTGTCTGACCCCAGGAGTGTTTGATGGGACCGTGAAGAGGAATAATCACTCTGTGTCTGACCCCGGGAGTGTGTGATTGGACGGCGTGAAGGGAAATTCACTCTGTGTCTGACCGCGGGAGTGTTTGATGGCACCGAGTAGAGGAATAATCACTCTGTGTCTGACCCCGGGAGTGTGTGATGGGCGGTGTAAAGGGACATTCACACTGTGTCTGACACCGGGAGTGTGTGATGGGACAGTGTGGTGGGGGTTTCACTCTGTGTCTGACTCGGGGAGTTTGTGATGGGACGGTGTGGAGGGAGATTCACTGTGTCTGACCCCGGGAGTGTTTCATGGAACTGTGTAGAGGAATAATCACTCTGTGTCTGACCCCAGGAGTGTTTGATGGGACCGTGTAGAGGAATAATCACTCTGTGTCTGACCCCCAGGAGAGTTTGATGGGACCGTGTAGAGGAATAATCACTCTGTGTCTGACCCCGGGAGTGTTTGATGGGACCGTGTAGAGGAATAATCACTCTGTTTCTAACCCGGGAGTGTGTGATTGGACGGAGTGGAAGGAGATTCACTCTGTGTCTGACCCCCGGGAGAGTTTGTTGGGACCGTGTAGAGGAATAATCACTCTGTGTCTGACCCCGGGAGAGCGTGATGGGCGGTGTAGAGGAATAATCACTCTGTGTCTGACACCAGGAGTGTGTGATGGGCGGTGTAGAGGAACAATTACTCTGTGTCTGACCCCGGGAGTGTGTGATGGGACGGTGTAGAGGGAGATTCACTCTGTGTCTGACCCAGGGAGTGTGTGATGGGACCGTGTGGTGGGTGATTCACTCTGTGTCTGACCCCGGGAGTGTGTGATGGGACCGTGTGGTCGGAGTTTCACTCTGTGTCTGACCCCGGGCGAGTGTGATGGTACCGTGTAGAGGAATAATCACTCTTTGTCTGACCCCAGGAGTGTTTGATGGAACCGTGTAGAGGAATAATCACTCTGTGTCTGACCCCAGGAGTGTTTGATGGGACCGTGTAGAGGAATAATCACTCTGTTTCTGACCCCGGGTGTGTGTGATGGGACGGTGCGGAGGGAGATTCACTCTGTGTCTGACCCCGGGAGAGTTTGATGGGACCGTGTAGAGGAATAATCACTATGTGTCTGACCAATGGAGTGAGTGATGGGACGGAGTGGAGGGAGATTCAGCCAGTTTCTGACCCCGGGAGTGTTTGATGGGACCGTGTAGAGGAATAATCACTCTGTGTCTAACACGGGAGTGTGTGATGGGACGGTGTGGAGGGTGATTCACACTGTGTCTGACACCGGGAGTGTGTGATGGGACAGTGTGGTGGGGGTTTCACTCTGTGTCTGATCCCGGGAGGGTGTGATGGGACCGTGTAGAGGAATAATCACTCTGTGTCTGACCCCGGGAGTGTGTGATGGGCGGTGTAGAGGAATAATCACTCTGTGTCTGACCCCAGGAGTGTGTGATGGGCGGTGTAGAGGAACAATCACTCTGTGTCTGACCCCGGGAGTGTGTGATGGGACGGTGTAGAGGGAGATTCACTCTGTGTCTGACCCCGGGAGTGTTTGATGGGACCGAGTAGAGGAATAATCATTCTGTGTCTGACCCCCGTAGGGTTTGATGGTACGGTGTAGAGGAATAATCACTCTGTGTCTGACCCCGGGCGTGTTTGATGGTACCGTGTAGAGGAATAATCACTCTGTGTCTGACCCCAGGAGTGTTTGATGGGACCGTGTAGAGGAATAATCACTCTGTTTCTGACCCCGGGTGTCTGTGATGGGACGGTGCAGAGGGAGATTCACTCTGTGTCTGACCCCGGGAGAGTTTGATGGGACCGTGTAGAGGAATAATCACTATGTGTCTGACCAATGGAGTGAGTGATGGGACGGAGTGGAGGGAGATTCAGTCTGTTTCTGATCCCGGGAGTGTTTGATGGGACCGTGTAGAGGAATAATCACTCTGTGTCTAACACTGGAGTGTGTGATGGGACGGTGTGGAGGGTGATTCACACTGTGACTGACCCCGGGCGTGTTTGATGGTACCGTGTAGAGGAATAATCACTCTGATTCTGACCCCGGGAGTGTTTGATGGGACCGTGTAGAGGAACAATCACTCTGTGTCTGACCTCAGGGAGTGGTTGATGGAACTGTGTAGAGGAATAATCACTCTGTGCCTGACCCCGGGAGTGTTTGATGGGACCGTGTAGAGGAATAATTTTTCTGTGTCTGACCACGGGAGTGTTTGATGGGACCGTGAAGAGGAATAATCACTCTGTGTCTGACCCCGGGAGTGTGTGATTGGACGGCGTGAAGGGAAATTCACTCTGTGTCTGACCCCAGGAGTGTGTAATTGGCGGTGTAAAGGGACATTCACACTGTGTCTGACACCGGGAGTGTGTGATGGGACAGTGTGGTGGGGGTTTCACTCTGTGTCTGACTCCGGGAGTTTGTGATGGGACGGTGTGGAGGGAGATTCACTGTGTCTGACCCCGGGAGTGTTTCATGGAACTGTGTAGAGGAATAATCAATCTGCGTCTGACCCCAGGAGTGTTTGATGGGACCGTGTAGAGGAATAATCACTCTGTGTCTGACCCCCAGGAGAGTTTGATGGGACTGTGTAGAGGAATAATCACTCTGTGTCTGACCCCGGGAGTGTTTGATGGGACCGTGTAGAGGAATAATCACTCTGTGTCTAACCCGGGAGTGTGTGATTGGACGGTGTGGAAGGAGATTCACTCTGTGTCTGACCCCCCGGAGAGTTTGTTGGGACCGTGTAGAGGAATAATCACTCTGTGTCTGACACCAGGAGTGTGTGATGGGCGGTGTAGAGGAACAATTACTCTGTGTCTGACCCCGGGAATGTGTGATGGGACGGTGTAGAGGGAGATTCACTCTGTGTCTGACCAAGGGAGTGTGTGATGGGACCGTGTGGTGGGTGATTCACTCTGTGTCTGACCCCGGGAGTGTGTGATGGGACCGTGTGGTCGGAGTTTCACTCTGTGTCTGACCCCGGGCGAGTGTGATGGTACCGTTTAGAGGAATAATCACTCTTTTTCTGACCCCAGGAGTGTTTGATGGAACCGTGTAGAGGAATAATCACTCTGTGTCTGACCCCAGGAGTGTTTGATGGGACCGTGTAGAGGAATAATCACTCTGTTTCTCACCCCGGGTGTGTGTGATGGGACGGTGCGGAGGGAGATTCACTCTGTGTCTGACCCCGGGAGAGTTCGATGGGACCGTGTAGAGGAATAATCACTATGTGTCTGACCAATGGAGTGAGTGATGGGACGGAGTGGAGGGAGATTCAGTCTGTTGCTGACCCCGGGAGTGTTTGATGGGACCGTGTAGAGAAATAATCACTCTGTTTCTAACCCGGGAGTGTGTGATGGGACGGTGTGGAGGGTGATTCACTCTGTGTCCGACCACGGCAGTGTGTGATGGGCGGTGTAGAGGGAGATTCACACTGTGTCTGACACCGGGAGTGTGTGATGGGACAGTGTGGTGGGGGTTTCACTCTGTGTCTGACCCCGGGAGGGTGTGATGGGACGGTGTGGAGGGAGATTCACTGTGTCTGACCCCAGGAGTGTGTGATGGGACCGTGTAGAGGAATAATCACTCTGTGTCTGACCCCGGGAGTGTGTGATGGGCGGTGTAGAGGAATAATCACTCTGTGTCTGACCCCAGGAGTGTGTGATGGGCGGTGTAGAGGAACAATCACTCTGTGTCTGACCCCGGGAGTGTGTGATGGGACGGTGTAGAGGGAGATTCACTCTGTGTCTGACCCTGGGAGTGTTTGATGGGACCGTGTAGAGGAATAATCATTCTGTGTCTGACCCCCGTAGGGTTTGATGGTACGGTGTAGAGGAATAATCACTCTGTGTCTGACCCCGGGCGTGTTTGATGGTACCGTGTTGAGGAATAATCACTCTGAGTCTGACCCCGGGAGTGTTTGATGGGACCGTGTAGAGGAACAATCACTCTGTGTCTGACCTCAGGGAGTGGTTGATGGGACTGTGTAGAGGAATAATCACTCTGTGTCTGACCCCGGGAGTGTGTGATTGGACGGCGTGAAGGGAAATTCACTCTGTCTCTGACCGCGGGAGTGTTTGATGGGACCGTGTAGAGGAATAATCACTCTGTGTCTGACCCCGGGAGTGTGTGATGGGCGGTGTAGAGGAATAATCACTCTGTGTCTGAACCCAGGAGTGTGTGATGGGCGGTGTAGAGGGACATTCACACTGTGTCTGACACCGGGAGTGTGTGATGGGACCGTGTGGTCGGAGTTTCACTCTGTGTCTGACCCCGGGCGAGTGTGATGGTACCGTGTAGAGGAATAATCACTCTTTGTCTGACCCCAGGAGTGTTTGATGGAACCGTGTAGAGGAATAATCACTCTGTTTCTGACCCCAGGAGTGTTTGATGGGACCGTGTAGAGGAATAATCACTCTGTTTCTGACCCCGGGTGTGTGTGATGGGACGGTGCGGAGGGAGATTCACTCTGTGTCTGACCCCGGGAGAGTTTGATGGGACCTTGTAGAGGAATAATCACTATGTGTCTGACCAATGGAGTGAGTGATGGGACGGAGTGGAGGGAGATTCAGTCTGTTGCTGACCCCGGGAGTGTTTGATGGGAACGTGTAGAGAAATAATCACTCTGTGTCTAACCCGGGAGTGTGTGATGGGACGGTGTGGAGGGTGATTCACTCTGTGTCCGACCACGGCAGTGTGTGATGGGCGGTGTAGAGGGAGATTCACACTGTGTCTGACACCGGGAGTGTGTGATGTGACAGTGTGGTGGGGGTTTCACTCTGTGTCTGACCCCGGGAGGGTGTGATGGGACGGTGTGGAGGGAGATTCACTGTGTCTGACCCCGGGAGTGTGTGATGGGACCGTGTAGAGGAATAATCACTCTGTGTCTGACCCCGGGAGTGTGCGATGGGCGGTGTAGAGGAATAATCACTCTGTGTCTGACCCCAGGAGTGTGTGATGGGCGGTGTAGAGGAACAATCACTCTGTGTCTGACCCCGGGAGTGTGTGATGGGACGGTGTAGAGGGAGATTCACTCTGTGTCTGACCCTGGGAGTGTTTGATGGGACCGTGTAGAGGAATAATCATTCTGTGACTGACCCCCGTAGGGTTTGATGGTACGGTGTAGAGGAATAATCACTCTGTGTCTGACCCCGGGCGTGTTTGATGGTACCGTGTTGAGGAATAATCACTCTGAGTCTGACACCGGGAGTGTTTGATGGGACCGTGTAGAGGAATAATCACTCTGTGTCTGACCCCGGGAGTGTGTGATTGGACGCCGTGAAGGGAAATTCACTCTGTCTCTGACCGCGGGAGTGTTTGATGGGACCGTGTAGAGGAATAATCACTCTGTGTCTGACCCCGGGAGTGTGTGATGGGCGGTGTAGAGGAATAATCACTCTGTGTCTGACCCCAGGAGTGTGTGATGGGCGGTGTAGAGGGACATTCACACTGTGTCTGACACCGGGAGTGTGTGATGGGACAGTGTGGTGTGGGTTTCACTCTGTGTCTGACCCCGGGAGTGTGTGATGGGACGGTGTGGAGGGAGATTCACTGTGTCTGACCCCGGGAGTGTGTGATGGGACCGTGTAGAGGAATAATCACTCTGTGTCTGACCCCGGGAGATTGTGATGGGCGGTGTAGAGGAATAATCACTCTGTGTCTGACCCCAGGAGTGTGTGATGGGCGTGTGTAGAGGAATAATCACTCTGTGTCTGACCCCAGGAGTGTGTGATGGGCGGTGTAGAGGAACAATCACTATGTGTCTGACCCAGGGAGTGTGTGATGGGACGGTGTAGAGGGAGATACACTCTGTGTCTGACCCCGGGAGTGTGTGATGGGACCGTGTAGAGGAATCATCACTCTGTGTCTGACCCCAGGAGTGTTTGATGGGACCGTGTAGAGGAATAATCACTCTGTGTCTGACCCCCAGGAGTGTTTGATGGGACCGTGTAGAGGAATAATCACTCTGTGTCTGACCAATGGAGTGAGTGATGGGACGGCGTGGAGGGAGATTCACTCTGTGTCTGACCCCCGGGAGAGTTTGTTGGGACCGTGTAGAGGAATAATCACTCTGTGTCTGACCCTGGGAGTGTGTGATGGGCGGTGTAGAGGAATAATCACTCTGTGTCTGACACCAGGAGTGTGTGATGGGCGGTGTAGAGGAACAATCACTCTGTGTCTGACCCCGGGAGTGTGTGATGTGACGGTGTAGACGGAGATTCACTCTGTGTCTGACCCCGGGAGTGTATGATGGGACCGTGTGGTGTGTGATTCACTCTGTGTCTGACCCCGGGAGTGTGTGATGGGCGGTGTGGAGGGAGATTCACTCTGTGTCTGACCCCGGGAGTGTGTGATGGGACCGTGTGCTGGGAGTTTCACTCTGTGTCTGACCCCGGGCGAGTGTGATGGTACCGTGTAGAGGAATAATCACTCTTTGTCTGACCTCAGGAGTGTTTGATGGAACCGTGTAGAGGAATAATCACTCTGTGTCTGACCCCAGGAGTGTTTGATGGGACCGTGTAGAGGAATAATCACTCTGAGTCTGACCCCGGTAGTGTTTGATGGGACCGTGTAGAGGAACAATCACTCTGTGTTTGACCCCGGGAGTGTGTGATGGGACCGTGTGCTGGGAGTTTCACTCTGTGTCTGACCCCGGGCGAGTTTGATGGTACCGTGTAGAGGAATAATCACTCTTTGTCTGACCCCAGGAGTGTTTGATGGAACCGTGGAGAGGAATAATCACTCTGTGTCTGACCCCAGGAGTGTTTGATGGGACCGTGTAGAGGAATAATCACGCTGAGTCTGACCCCGGTAGTGTTTGATGGGACAGTGTAGAGGAACAATCACTCTGTGTCTGACTTCCGGGAGTGGTTGATGGGACTGTGCAGAGGAATAATCACTCTGTGTCTGACCCCGGGAGTGTTTGATGGGACCGTGAGGAGGAATAATCACTCTGTGTCTGACCCCGGGATTGTGTGATTGAACGGCGTGAAGGGAAATTCACTCTGTGTCTGACCGCGGGAGTGTTTGATGGGACCGTGTAGAGGAAAAATCACTCTGTGTCTGACCCCGGGAGTGTGTGATAGGCGGTGTAGAGGAACAATCACTCTGTGTCTGACCCCGGGCAAGTGTGATGGGACGAGGTAGAGGAATAATCACTCTGTGTCTGACCCCGGGAGTGTTTCATGGAACCGTGTAGAGGTATAATCACTCTGTGTCTGACCGCAGGAGTGTTTGATGGGACCGTGTAGAGGAATAATCACTCTGTGTCCGACCCCGGGAGTTTTTGATGGGACCTTGTAGAGGAATAATCACTCTGTGTCTAACCCGGGAGTGTGCGATGGGACGGTTTGGAGGGAGATTCACTCTGTGTCTGACCCCCGGGAGAGTTTTTTGGGACCGTGTAGCGGAATAATCACTCTGTTTCTGACCCCGGGAGTGTTTGACGGGACGTGTAGAGGAATAATCATTCTGTGTCTGACCCCCGGAGTGTTTGATGGTACCGTGCAGATGAATAATCACTCTGTGTCTGACCCCGGGCGTGTTAGATGGTACCGTGTAGAGGAATAATCACTCTGTGTCTGACCCCGGGAGTGTTTGATGGGACCGTGTAGAGGAATAATCACTCTGTGTCTGACCACGGGAGTGTCTGATGGGACCGTGAAGAGGAATAATCAGTCTGTGTCTGACCACGGGAGTGTGTGATGGGCGGTGTTGAGGAACAATCACTCTGTGTCTGACCCCGGGAGTGCCTGATGGGACCGGGAAGAGGAATAATCACTCTGTGTCTGACCACGGGAGTGTGTGATGGGCGGTGTTGAGGAACAATCACTCTGTGTCTGACCCCAGGAGTGTCTGATGGGACCGTGAAGAGGAATAATCACTCTGTGTCTAACCCGGGAGTGTGTGATGGGACGGTGTGGAGGGTGATTCGCTCTGTGTCTAACCCGGAGTGTGTGATTGGACGGTTTGGAGGGATTCACTCTGTGTCTGACCCCCGGGAGAGTTTGTTGGGTCCGTGTAGCTGTATAATCACTCTGTGTCTGACCCCGGGAGTGTTTGATGGCACCGTGTAGAGGAATAATCACTCTGTGTCTGACCCCGGGAGTGTTTGATGGGACGTGTAGTGCAATAATCATTCTGTGTCTGACCTCCGGAGAGTTCGATGGTACCGTGTAGAGGAATAATCACTCTGTGTCTGACCCCGGGCGTGTTTGATGGGACCGTGTAGAGGAACAATCACTCTGTGTCTGACCTCCGGGAGCGGATGGTGGGACTGTGTAGAGGAATAATCACTCTGTGTCTGACCAATGGAGTGTGTGATGGGACGGAGTGGAAGGAGATTCAGTCTGTTTCTGACCCCGGGAGTGTTTGATGGGACAGTGTAGAGGAATAATCTCTCTGTGTCTGACCCCAGGAGTGTGTGATGGGCGGTGTAGAGGAACAATCACTCTGTGTCTGACCCCGGGAGTGTGTGATGGGACGGGGTAGAGGGAGATTCACTCTGTGTCTGACCCCGGGAGTGTGTGATGGGACCGTGTGGTGGGAGTTTCACTCTGTGTCTGACCCCGGGCGAGTGTGATGGTACCGTTTAGAGGAATAATCACTCTGTGTCTGACCCCGGGAGTGTTTCATGGAACCGTGTAGAGGAATAATCACTCTGTGTCTGACCCCAGGAGTGTTTGATGGGACCGTGTAGAGGAATAATCACTCTGTGTCCGACCCCGGGAGTGTTTGATGGGACCGTGTAGAGGAATAATCACTCTGTGTCTAACCCGGGAGTGTGCGATGGGACGGTGTGGAGGGAGATTCACTCTGTGTCTGACCCCCGGGAGAGTTTGTTGGGTCCGTGTAGCTGAATAATCACTCTGTGTCTGACCCCGGGAGTGTTTGATGGGACCGTGTAGAGGAATAATCACTCTGTGTCCGACCCCGGGAGTGTTTGTTGGGACCGTGTAGAGGAATAATCACTCTGTGTCTAACCCGGGAGTGTGCGATGGGACGGTGTGGAGGGAGATTCACTCTGTGTCTGACCCCGGGGAGAGTTTGTTGGGTCCGTGTAGCTGAATAATCATTCTGTGTCTGACCCCCGGAGAGTTCGATGGTACCGTGTAGAGGAATAATCACTCTGTGTCTGACCCCGGGCGTGTTAGATGGGACCGTGTAGAGGAACAATCACTCTGTGTCTGACCTCCGGGAGTGGTTGGTGGGACTGTGTAGAGGAATAATCACTCTGTGTCTGACCAATGGAGTGTGTGATGGGACGGAGTGGAAGGAGATTCAGTCTGTTTCTGACGCCGGGAGTGTTTGTTGGGACCGTGCAGAGGAATAATCACTCTGTGTCTGACCCCAGGAGTGTGTGATGGGCGGTGTAGAGGAACAATCACTCTGTGTCTGACCCCGGGAGTGTGTGATGGGACGGGGTAGAGGGAGATTCACTCTGTGTCTGACCCCGGGAGTGTGTGATGGGACAGTCTGGTGAGAGTTTCACTCTGTGTCTGACCCCGGACGAGTGTGATGGTACCGTTTAGAGGAATAATCACTCTGTGTCTGACCCCGGGAGTGTTTCATGGAACCGTGTAGAGGAATAATCACTCTGTGTCTGACCCCAGGAGTGTTTGATGGGACCGTGTAGAGGAATAATCACTCTGTGTCCGACCGCGGGAGTGTTTGATGGGACCGTGTAGAGTATAATCACTCTGTGTCTAACCCGGGAGTGTGCGATGGGACGGTGTGGAGGGAGATTCACTCTGTGTCTGACCCCCGGGTGAGTTTGTTGGGACCGTGAAGCGGAATAATCACTCTGTGTCTGACCCCCGGAGTGTTTGATGGTACCGTGCAGAGGAATAATCACTCTGTGTCTGACCCCGGGCGTGTTAGATGGGACCGTGTAGAGGAACAATCACTCTGTGTCTGACCTCCGGGAGTGGTTGATGGGACTGTGTAGAGGAATAATCTCTCTGTGTCTGACCCCGGGAGTGTTTGATGGGACCGTATAGAGGAATAATCACTCTGTGTCTGACCACGGGAGTGTCTGATGGGACCGTGAAGAGGAATAATCACTCTGTGTCTGACCACGGGAGTGTGTGATGGGCGGTGTTGAGGAACAATCACTCTGTGTCTGACCCCGGGAGTGTCTGATGGGACAGTGAAGAGGAATAATCACTCTGTGTCTAACCCGGGAGTGTGTGATGGGACGGTGTGGAGAGTGATTCGCTCTGTGTCTAACCCGGGAGTGTGTGATTGGACGGTGTGGAGGGATTCACTCTGTGTCTGACCCGAGGGAGAGTTTGTTGGGTCTGTGTAGCTGAATAATCACTCTGTGTC
Organism: Hypanus sabinus; assembly: GCF_030144855.1. Taxonomy (NCBI): domain Eukaryota; kingdom Metazoa; phylum Chordata; class Chondrichthyes; order Myliobatiformes; family Dasyatidae; genus Hypanus; species Hypanus sabinus. The sequence continues at coordinate 163,091 of NW_026781781.1, forward strand.
TGACCCCGGGAGTGTTTGATGGCACCGTGTAGAGGAATAATCATTCTGTGTCTGACCCCCGGAGAGTCCGATGGTACCTTGTAGAGGAATAATCACTCTGTGTCTGACCAATGGAGTGTGTGATGGGACGGAGTGGAAGGAGAATCAGTCTGTTTCTGACCCCGGGAGTGTTTGATGGGACCCTGTAGAGGAATAATCACTCTGTGTCTGTCCCCGGGAGTGTTTGATGGGACCGTGTAGAGGAATAATCACTCTGTGTCTGACCAATGGAGTGAGTGATCGGACGGAGTGGAGGGAGATTCAGTCTGTTTCTGAACCCGGGAGTGTTTGATGGCACCGTGTAGAGGAATAATCATTCTGTGTCTGACCCCCGGAGAGTCCGATGGTACCTTGTAGAGGAATAATCACTCTGTGTCTGACCTCCGGGAGTGGTTGGTGGGACTGTGTAGAGCAATAATCACTCTGTGTCTGACCAATGGAGTGTGTGATGGGACGGAGTGGAAGGAGAATCAGTCTGTTTCTGACCCCGGGAGTGTTTGATGGGACCGTGTAGAGGAATAATCACTCTGTGTCTGACTAGGGGAGTGTGTGATGGGACGGTGTGGAGGGAGTTTAAATCTGTGTCTGACGCCGGGAGACATTGATGGTCCCGTGTAGAGGAATAATCACTCTGTTACTGACCCCGGGAAGCGTTTGATGGGACCGTGAAGAGGAATAATCACACTGTGTCTGACCCCCGGGAGTGTTGGATGGGACCGTGTAGATGAATAATCACTCTGTGTCTGATCCCGGGAGTGTTTGATGGGACAATGTAGAGGAATAATCACTCTGTGTCTGACCCCGGGAGTGTGTGATGGGACGGTGTTGAGGGCGATTCACTCTGTGTCTGACCCCGGGAGTGTGTGATGGGCGGTGTAGAGGAATAATCACTCTGTGTCTGACCCCGGGAGTGTGTGATGGGACGGTGTGGAGGGAGATTCACTGTGTCTGACCCCGGGAGTGTGTGATGCGACCCTGTAGAGGAATAGTCACTCTGTGTCTGTCCCCGGGAGTGTTTGATGGGACCGTGTAGAGGAATAATCACTCTGTGTCTGACCAATGGAGTGAGTGATCGGACGGAGTGGAGGGAGATTCAGTCTGTTTCTGACCCCGGGAGTGTTTGATGGGACCGTGTAGAGGAATAATCACTCTGTGTCTAACCCGGGAGTGTGTGATGGGACGGTGTGGAGGGTGAATCACTCTGTGTCCGACCCCGGGAGTGTGTGAAGGGCGGTGTAGAGGGAGATTCACACTGTGTCTGACACCGGGAGTGTGTGATGGGACAGTGTGGTGGGGGTTTCACTCTGTGTATGACCCCGGGAGTGTGTGATGGGACGGTGTGGAGGGAGATTCACTGTGTCTGACCCCGGGAGTGTGTAATGGGACCGTGTAGAGGAATAATCACTCTGTGTCTGACCCCGGGAGTGTGTGATGGGCGGTGTAGAGGAATAATCACTCTGTGCCTGACCCCAGGAGTGTGTGATGGGCGGTGTAGAGGAACAATCACTCTGTGTCTGACCCCGGGAGTGTGTGATGGGACGGTGTAGAGGGAGATTCACTCCGTGTCTGACCCCGGGAGTGTGTGATGGGACCGTGTGGTGGGAGTTTCACTCTGTGTCTGACCCCGGGCGAGTGTGATGGTACCGTTTAGAGGAATAATCACTCTGTGTCTGACCCCGGGAGAGTTTCATGGAACCGTGTAGAGGAATAATCACTCTGTGTCTGACCCCGCGAGTGTTTCATGGAACCGTGTAGAGGAATAATCACTCTGAGTCTGACCCCGGTAGTGTTTGATGGGACCGTGTAGAGGAACAATCACTCTGTGTCTGACCCCGGGAGTGTTTGATGGGACCGTGAGGAGGAATAATCACTCTGTGTCTGACCCCCGGATTGTGTGATTGAACGGCGTGAAGGGAAATTCACTCTGTGTCTGACCGCGGGAGTGTGTGATGGGACGAGGTAGAGGAAGATTCAGTCTGTGTCTGACCCCGGGAGTGTGTGATGGGACCGTGTGGTGGGAGTTTCACTCTGTGTCTGACCCCGGGCGAGTGTGATGGTACCGTTTAGAGGAATAATCACTCTGTGTCTGACCCCGGGAGTGTTTCATGGAACCGTGTAGAGGAATAATCACTCTGTGTCTGACCCCAGGAGTGTTTGATGGGACCGTGTAGAGGAATAATCACTCTGTGTCTGACCCGGGAGTGTGCGATGGGACGGTGTGGAGGGAGATTCACTCTGTGTCTGACCCCCGGGAGAGTTTGTTGGGACCGTGTAGCGGAGTAATCACTCTGTGTCTGACCCCGGGAGTGTCTGATGGGACCGTGAAGAGGAATAATCACTCTGTGACTGACCACGGGAGTGTGTGATGGGCGGTGTTGAGGAACAATCACTCTGTGTCTGACCCCGGGAGAGTCTGATGGGACCGTGAAGAGGAATAATCACTCTGTGTCTAACACGGGAGTGTGTGATTGGACGGTGTGGAGTGATTCACTCTGTGTCTGACCCCCGGGAGAGTTTGTTGGGTCCGTGTAGCTGAATAATCACTCTGTGTCAGACCCCAGGAGTGTTTGATGGCACCGTGTAGAGGAATAATCACTCTGTGTCTGACCCCGGGAGTGTTTGATGGGACGTGTAGAGGAATAATCACTCTGTGTCTGACCCCGGGCGTGTTAGATGGGACCTTGTAGAGGAACAATCACTCTGTGTCTGACCTCCGGGAGTGGTTGGTGGGACTGTGTAGAGGAATAATCACTCTGTGTCTGACCAATGGAGTGTGTGATGGGACGGAGTGGAAGGAGATTCAGTCTGTTTCTGACCCCGGGAGTGTGTGATGGGCGGTGTAGAGGGAGATTCACACTGTGTCTGACACCGGGAGTGTGTGATGGGACAGTGTGGTGGGGGTTTCACTCTGTGTATGACCCCGGGAGTGTGTGATGGGACGGTGTGGAGGGAGATTCACTGTGTCTGACCCCGGGAGTGTGTAATGGGACCGTGTAGAGGAATAATCACTCTGTGTCTGACCCCGGGAGTGTGTGATGGGCGGTGTAGAGGAATAATCACTCTGTGCCTGACCCCAGGAGTGTGTGATGGGCGGTGTAGAGGAACAATCACTCTGTGTCTGACCCCGGGAGTGTGTGATGGGACGGTGTAGAGGGAGATTCACTCTGTGTCTGACCCCGGGAGAGTTTGTTGGGTCCGTGTAGCTGAATAATCACTCTGTGTCAGACCCCAGGAGTGTTTGATGGCACCGTGTAGAGGAATAATCACTCTGTGTCTGACCCCGGGAGTGTTTGATGGGACGTGTAGAGGAATAATCACTCTGTGTCTGACCCCGGGCGTGTTAGATGGGACCTTGTAGAGGAACAATCACTCTGTGTCTGACCTCCGGGAGTGGTTGGTGGGACTGTGTAGAGGAATAATCACTCTGTGTCTGACCAATGGAGTGTGTGATGGGACGGAGTGGAAGGAGATTCAGTCTGTTTCTGACCCCGGGAGTGTGTGATGGGCGGTGTAGAGGGAGATTCACACTGTGTCTGACACCGGGAGTGTGTGATGGGACAGTGTGGTGGGGGTTTCACTCTGTGTATGACCCCGGGAGTGTGTGATGGGACGGTGTGGAGGGAGATTCACTGTGTCTGACCCCGGGAGTGTGTAATGGGACCGTGTAGAGGAATAATCACTCTGTGTCTGACCCCGGGAGTGTGTGATGGGCGGTGTAGAGGAATAATCACTCTGTGCCTGACCCCAGGAGTGTGTGATGGGCGGTGTAGAGGAACAATCACTCTGTGTCTGACCCCGGGAGTGTGTGATGGGACGGTGTAGAGGGAGATTCACTCTGTGTCTGACCCCGGGAGTGTGTGATGGGACCGTGTGGTGGGAGTTTCACTCTGTGTCTGACCCCGGGCGAGTGTGATGGTACCGTTTAGAGGAATAATCACTCTGTGTCTGACCCCGGAAGTGTTTCATGGAACCGTGTAGAGGAATAATCACTCTGTGTCTGACCCCGCGAGTGTTTCATGGAACCGTGTAGAGGAATAATCACTCTGAGTCTGACCCCGGTAGTGTTTGATGGGACCGTGTAGAGGAACAATCACTCTGTGTCTGACCCCGGGAGTGTTTGATGGGACCGTGAGGTGGAATAATCACTCTGTGTCTGACCCCCGGATTGTGTGATTGAACGGCGTGAAGGGAGATTCACTCTGTGTCTGACCGCGGGAGTGTGTGATGGGACGAGGTAGAGGGAGATTCAGTCTGTGTCTGACCCCGGGAGTGTGTGATGGGACCGTGTGGTGGGAGTTTCACTCTGTGTCTGACCCCGGGCGAGTGTGATGGTACCGTTTAGAGGAATAATCACTCTGTGTCTGACCCCGGGCGTGTTAGATGGTACCGTGTAGAGGAATAATCAGTCTGTGTCTGACCCCGGGAGTGTTTGATGGGACCGTGTAGAGGAATAATCACTCTGTGTCTGACCACGGGAGTGTCTGATGGGACCGTGAAGAGGAATAATCACTCTGTGTCTAACCCGGGAGTGTGTGATTGGACGGTGTGGTGTGATTCACTCTGTGTCTGACCCCCGGGAGAGTTTGTTGGGTCCGTGTAGCTGAATAATCACTCTGTGTCAGACCCCAGGAGTGTTTGATGGCACCGTGTAGAGGAATAATCACTCTGTGTCTGACCCCGGGAGTGTTTGATGGGACGTGTAGAGGAATAATCACTCTGTGTCTGACCCCGGGCGTGTTAGATGGGACCTTGTAGAGGAACAATCACTCTGTGTCTGACCTCCGGGAGTGGTTGGTGGGACTGTGTAGAGGAATAATCACTCTGTGTCTGACCAATGGAGTGTGTGATGGGACGGAGTGGAAGGAGATTCAGTCTGTTTCTGACCCCGGGGGTGTGTGATGGGCGGTGTAGAGGGAGATTCACACTGTGTCTGACACCGGGAGTGTGTGATGGGACAGTGTGGTGGGGGTTTCACTCTGTGTATGACCCCGGGAGTGTGTGATGGGACGGTGTGGAGGGAGATTCACTGTGTCTGACCCCGGGAGTGTGTAATGGGACCGTGTAGAGGAATAATCACTCTGTGTCTGACCCCGGGAGTGTGTGATGGGCGGTGTAGAGGAATAATCACTCTGTGCCTGACCCCGGGAGTGTGTGATGGGACGGTGTAGAGGGAGATTCACTCTGTGTCTGACCCCGGGAGTGTGTGATGGGACCGTGTGGTGGGAGTTTCACTCTGTGTCTGACCCCGGGCGAGTGTGATGGTACCGTTTAGAGGAATAATCACTCTGTGTCTGACCCCGGAAGTGTTTCATGGAACCGTGTAGAGGAATAATCACTCTGTGTCTGACCCCGCGAGTGTTTCATGGAACCGTGTAGAGGAATAATCACTCTGAGTCTGACCCCGGTAGTGCTTGATGGGACCGTGTGGTGGGAGTTTCACTCTGTGTCTGACCCCGGGCGAGTGTGATGGTACCGTTTAGAGGAATAATCACTCTGTGTCTGACCCCGGGCGTGTTAGATGGTACCGTGTAGAGGAATAATCAGTCTGTGTCTGACCCCGGGAGTGTTTGATGGGACCGTGTAGAGGAATAATCACTCTGTGTCTGACCACGGGAGTGTCTGATGGGACCGTGAAGAGGAATAATCACTCTGTGTCTAACCCGGGAGTGTGTGATTGGACGGTGTGGAGTGATTCACTCTGTGTCTGACCCCCGGGAGAGTTTGTTGGGTCCGTGTAGCTGAATAATCACTCTGTGTCAGACCCCAGGAGTGTTTGATGGCACCGTGTAGAGGAATAATCACTCTGTGTCTGACCCCGGGAGTGTTTGATGGGACGTGTAGAGGAACAATCACTCTGTGTCTGACCTCCGGGAGTGGTTGGTGGGACTGTGTAGAGGAATAATCACTCTGTGTCTGACCAATGGAGTGTGTGATGGGACGGAGTGGAAGGAGATTCAGTCTGTTTCTGACCCCGGGAGTGTGTGATGGGCGGTGTAGAGGGAGATTCACACTGTGTCTGACACCGGGAGTGTGTGATGGGACAGTGTGGTGGGGGTTTCACTCTGTGTATGACCCCGGGAGTGTGTGATGGGACGGTGTGGAGGGAGATTCACTGTGTCTGACCCCGGGAGTGTGTAATGGGACCGTGTAGAGGAATAATCACTCTGTGTCTGACCCCGGGAGTGTGTGATGGGCGGTGTAGAGGAATAATCACTCTGTGCCTGACCCCAGGAGTGTGTGATGGGCGGTGTAGAGGAACAATCACTCTGTGTCTGACCCCGGGAGTGTGTGATGGGACGGTGTAGAGGGAGATTCACTCTGTGTCTGACCCCGGGAGTGTGTGATGGGACCGTGTGGTGGGAGTTTCACTCTGTGTCTGACCCCGGGCGAGTGTGATGGTACCGTTTAGAGGAATAATCACTCTGTGTCTGACCCCGGAAGTGTTTCATGGAACCGTGTAGAGGAATAATCACTCTGTGTCTGACCCCGCGAGTGTTTCATGGAACCGTGTAGAGGAATAATCACTCTGAGTCTGACCCCGGTAGTGTTTGATGGGACCGTGTAGAGGAACAATCACTCTGTGTCTGACCCCGGTAGTGTTTGATGGGACCGTGAGGTGGAATAATCACTCTGTGTCTGACCCCCGGATTGTGTGATTGAACGGCGTGAAGGGAGATTCACTCTGTGTCTGACCGCGGGAGTGTGTGATGGGACGAGGTAGAGGGAGATTCAGTCTGTGTCTGACCCCGGGAGTGTGTGATGGGACCGTGTGGTGGGAGTTTCACTCTGTGTCTGACCCCGGGCGAGTGTGATGGTACCGTTTAGAGGAATAATCACTCTGTGTCTGACCCCGGGAGTGTTTCATGGAACCGTGTAGAGGAATAATCAGTCTGTGTCTGACCCCAGGAGTGTTTGATGGGACCGTGTAGAGGAATAATCACTCTGTGTCCGACCACGGGAGTGTTTGATGGGACCTTGTAGAGGAATAATCCCTCTGAGTCTGATCCGGGAGTGTGCGATGGGACGGTGTGGAGGGGGATTCACTCTGTGTCTGACCCCTGGGAGAGTTTGTTGGGACCGTGTAGCGGAATAATCACTCTGTGTCTGACCCCGGGAGTGTTTGATGGGACGTGTAGAGGAATAATCATTCTGTGTCTGACCCCCGGAGTGTTTGATGGTACCGTGCAGATGAATAATCACTCTGTGTCTGACCCCGGGCGTGTTAGATGGTACCGTGTAGAGGAATAATCACTCTGAGTCTGACCCCGGGAGTGTTTGATGGGACCGTGTAGAGGAATAATCACTCTGTGTCTGACCACGGGAGTGTCTGATGGGACCGTGAAGATGAATAATCACTCTGTGTCTGACCACGGGAGTGTGTGATGGGCGGTGTTGAGGAACAATCACTCTGTGTCTGACCCCGGGAGTGTTTGATGGGACCGTAAAGAGGAATAATCACTCTGTGTCTGACCACGGGAGTGTCTGATGGGACCGTGAAGAGGAATAATCACTCTGTGTCTGACCACGGGAGTGTTTGATGGGCGGTGTTGAGGAACAATCACTCTGTGTCTGACCCCGGGAGAGTCTGATGGGACCGTGAAGAGGAATAATCACTCTGTGTCTAACCCGGGAGTGTGTGATGGGACGGAGTGGAAGGAGATTCAGTCTGTTTCTGACCCCGGGAGTGTTTGATGGGACCGTGTAGAGGAATAATCACACTGTGTCTGACCCCAGGAGTGTGTGATGGGCGGTGTAGAGGAACAATCACTCTGTGTCTGACCCCGGGAGTATGTGATGGGACGGGGTAGAGGGAGATTCACTCTGTGTCTGACCCCGGGAATGTGTGATGGGACCGTGTGGTGGGAGTTTCACTCTGTGTCTGACCCCGGGCGAGTGTGATGGTACCGTTTAGAGGAATAATCACTCTGTGTCTGACCCCGGGAGTGTTTCATGGAACCGTGTAGAGGAATAATCACTCTGTGTCCGACCCCGGGAGTGTTTGATGGGACCGTGTAGAGGAATAATCACTCTGTGTCTAACCCGGGAGTGTGCGATGGGACGGTGTGGAGGGAGATTCACTCTGTGTCTGACCCCCGGGAGAGTTTGTTGGGACCGTGTAGCGGAATAATCACTCTGTGTCTGACCCACGGAGTGTTAGACGGTACCGTGTAGAGGAATAATCACTCTGAGTCTGACCACGGGAGTGTTTGATGGGACCGTGTAGAGGAACAATCACTCTGTGTCTGACCTCCGGGAGTGGTTGATGGGACTGTGTAGAGGAATAATCTCTCTGTGTCTGACCCCGGGAGTGTTTGATGGGACCGTATAGAGGAATAATCACTCTGTGTCTGACCACGGGAGTGTCTGATGGGACCGTGAAGAGGAATAATCACTCTGTGTCTGACCACGGGAGTGTGTGATGGGCGGTGTTGAGGAACAATCACTCTGTGTCTGACCCCGGGAGTGTCTGATGGGACAGTGAAGAGGAATAATCACTCTGTGTCTAACCCGGGAGTGTGTGATGGGACGGTGTGGAGGGTCATTCGCTCTGTGTCTAACCCGGGAGTGTGTGATTGGACAGTGTGGAGGGATTCACTCTGTGTCTGACCCCCGGGAGAGTTTGTTGGGTCTGTGTAGCTGAATAATCACTCTGTGTCTGACCCCGGGAGTGTTTGATGGCACCGTGTAGAGGAATAATCACTCTGTGTCTGACCCTGGGAGTGTTTGATGGGACGTGTAGAGCAATAATCACTCTGTGTCTGACCTCCGGGAGTGGTTGGTGGGACTGTGTAGAGCAATAATCACTCTGTGTCTGACCAATGGAGTGTGTGATGGGACGGAGTGGAAGGAGATTCAGTCTGTTTCTGACCCCGGGAGTGTTTGATGGGACCGTGTAGAGGAATAATCACTCTGTGTCTGACCAGGGGAGTGTGTGATTGGACGGTGTGGAGGGAGATTAAATCTGTGTCTGACGCCGGGAGACTTTGATGGTTCCGTGTAGAGGAATAATCACTCTGTTACTGACCCCCGGAAGCGTTTGATGGGACCGTGAAGAGGAATAATCACACTGTGTCTGACCCCCGGGAGTGTTGGATGGGACCGTGTAGATGAATAATCACTCTGTGTCTGATCCCGGGAGTGTTTGATGGGACAATGTAGAGGAATAATCACTCTGTGTCTGACCCCGGGAGTGTGTGATGGGACGGTGTTGAGGGAGATTCACTCTGTGTCTGACCCCGGGAGTGTGTGATGGGCGGTGTAGAGGAATAATCACTCTGTGTCTGACCCCGGGAGTGTGTGATGCGACCCTGTAGAGGAATAGTCACTCTGTGTCTGTCCCCGGGAGTGTTTGATGGGACCGTGTAGAGGAATAATCACTCTGTGTCTGACCAATGGAGTGAGTGATGGGACGGAGTGGAGGGAGATTCAGTCTGTTTCTGACCCCGGGAGTGTTTGATGGGACCGTGTAGAGGAATAATCACTCTGTGTCTAACCCGGGAGTGTGTGATGGGACGGTGTGGAGGGTGATTCACTCTGTGTCCGACCCCGGGAGTCTGTGATGGGCGGTGTAGAGGGAGATTCACACTGTGTCTGACACCGGGAGTGTGTGATGGGACAGTGTGGTGGGGGTTTCACTCTGTGTATGACCCCGGGAGTGTGTGATGGGACGGTGTGGAGGGAGATTCACTGTGTCTGACCCCGGGAGTGTGTGATGGGACCGTGTAGAGGAATAATCACTCTGTGTCTGACCCCGGGAGTGTGTGATGGGCGGTGTAGAGGAATAAACACTCTGTGTCTGACCCCAGGAGTGTGTGATGGGCGGTGTAGAGGAACAATCACTCTGTGTCTGACCCCGGGAGTGTGTGATGGGACGGTGTAGAGGGAGATTCACTCTGTGTCTGACCCCGGGAGTGTGTGATGGGACCGTGTGGTGGGAGTTTCACTCTGTGTCTGACCCCGGGCGAGTGTGATGGTACCGTTTAGAGGAATAATCACTCTGTGTCTGACCCCGGGAGTGTTTCATGGAACCGTGTAGAGGAATAACCACTCTGTGGCTGACCCCAGGAGTGTTTGATGGGACCGTGTAGAGGAATAATCACTCTGTGTCCGACCACGGGAGTGTTTGATGGGACCGTGTAGAGGAATAATCACTCTGTGTCTACCCCGGGAGTGTGTGATGGGACGGTGTGGAGGGAGATTCACTCTGTGTCTGACCCCCGGGAGAGTTTGTTGGGACCGTGTAGCGGAATAATCACTCTGTGTCTGACCCCGGGAGTGTTTGATGGGACGTGTAGAGGAATAATCATTCTGTGTCTGACCCCCGGAGTGTTTGATGGTACGGTGCAGAGGAATAATCACTCTGTGTCTGACCCCGGGCGTGTTAGATGGTACCGTGTAGAGGAATAATCACTCTGAGTCTGACCCCGGGAGTGTTTGATGGGACCGTGTAGAGGAACAATGACTCTGTGTCTGACCTCCGGGAGTGGTTGATGGGACTGTGTAGAGGAATAATCACTCTGTGTCTGACCCCGGGAGAGTTTGATGGGACCGTATAGAGGAATGATCACTCTGTGTCTGAGCACGGGAGTGTCTGATGGGACCGCGAAGAGGAATAATCACTCTGTGTCTGACCCCGGGAGTGTGTGATGGGCGGTGTTGAGGAACAATCACTCTGTGTCTGTCCCCGGGAGTGTTTGATGGGACCGTGTAGAGGAATAATCACTCTGTGTCTGACCAATGGAGTGAGTGATGGGACGGAGTGGAGGGAGATTCAGTCTGTTTCTGACCCCGGGAGTGTTTGATGGGACCGTGTAGAGGAATAATCACTCTGTGTCTAACCCGGGAGTGTGTGATGGGACGGTGTGGAGGGTGATTCACTCTGTGTCCGACCCCGGGAGTCTGTGATGGGCGGTGTAGAGGGAGATTCACACTGTGTCTGACACCGGGAGTGTGTGATGGGACAGTGTGTTGGGGGTTTCACTCTGTGTATGACCCCGTGAGTGTGTGAAGGGACGGTGTGGAGGGAGATTCACTGTGTCTGACCCCGGGAGTGTGTGATGGGACCGTGTAGAGGAATAATCACTCTGTGTCTGACCCCGGGAGTGTGTGATGGGCGGTGTAGAGGAATAAACACGCTGTGTCTGACCCCAGGAGTGTGTGATGGGCGGTGTAGAGGAACAATCACTCTGTGTCTGACCCCGGGAGTGTGTGATGGGACGGTGTAGAGGGAGATTCACTCTGTGTCTGACCCCGGGAGTGTGTGATGGGACCGTGTGGTGGGAGTTTCACTCTGTGTCTGACCCCGGGCGAGTGTGATGGTACCGTTTAGAGGAATAATCACTCTGTGTCTGACCCCGGGAGTGTTTCATGGAACCGTGTAGAGGAATAACCACTCTGTGGCTGACCCCAGGAGTGTTTGATGGGACCGTGTAGAGGAATAATCACTCTGTGTCCGACCACGGGAGTGTTTGATGGGACCGTGTAGAGGAATAATCACTCTGTGTCTACCCCGGGAGTGTGTGATGGGACGGTGTGGAGGGAGATTCACTCTGTGTCTGACCCCCGGGAGAGTTTGTTGGGACCGTGTAGCGGAATAATCACTCTGTGTCTGACCCCGGGAGTGTTTGATGGGACGTGTAGAGGAATAATCATTCTGTGTCTGACCCCCGGAGTGTTTGATGGTACGGTGCAGAGGAATAATCACTCTGTGTCTGACCCCGGGCGTGTTAGATGGTACCGTGTAGAGGAATAATCACTCTGAGTCTGACCCCGGGAGTGTTTGATGGGACCGTGTAGAGGAACAATGACTCTGTGTCTGACCTCCGGGAGTGGTTGATGGGACTGTGTAGAGGAATAATCACTCTGTGTCTGACCCCGGGAGAGTTTGATGGGACCGTATAGAGGAATGATCACTCTGTGTCTGAGCACGGGAGTGTCTGATGGGACCGCGAAGAGGAATAATCACTCTGTGTCTGACCCCGGGAGTGTGTGATGGGCGGTGTTGAGGAACAATCACTCTGTGTCTGACCCCGGGAGTGTTTGATGGCACCGTGAAGAGGAATAATCACTCTGTGTCTGACCCCAGGAGTGTTTGATGGGACCGTGTAGAGGAACATTGACTCTGTGTCTGACCTCCGGGAGTGGTTGATGGGACTGTGCAGAGGAATAATCACTCTGTGTCTGACCCCGGGAGTGTTTGATGGGACCGTGAGGAGGAATAATCACTCTGTGTCTGACCCCGGGAGTGTGTGATTGGACGGCGTGAAGGGAAATTCACTCTGCGTCTGACCGCGGGAGTGTTTGATGGGACCGTGTAGAGGAATAATCACTCTGTTTCTGACCCCGGGTTTGTGTGATGGGACGGTGCGGAGGGAGATTCACTCTGTGTCTGACCCCGGGAGAGTTTGTTGGGACCGTGTAGAGGAATAATCACTCTGTGTCTGACCAATGGAGTGAGTGATGGGACGGAGTGGAGCGAGATTCAGTCTGTTTCTGACCCCGGGAGTGTTTGATGGGACCGTGTAGAGGAATAATATCTCTGTGTCTAACCCGGGAGTGTGTGATGGGACCGTGTGGAGGGTGATTCACTCTGTGTCCGACCCCGAGAGTGTGTGATGGGCTGTGTAGAGGGAGATTCACACTGTGTCTGACACCGGGAGTGTGTGATGGGACGGTGTAGAGGGAGATTCACTCTGTGTCTGACCCCGGGAGTGTGTGATGGGACCGTGTGGTGGGAGTTTTACTCTGTGTCTGACCCCGGGAGTGTTTGATGGGACAGTGTAGAGGAATAATCACTCTGTGTCTAACCCGGGAGTGTGTGATTGGACGGTGTGGAGGGAGATTCACTCTGTGTCTGACCCCCGGGCGAGTTTGTTGGGACCGTGTAGCGGAATAATCACTCTGTGTCTGACACCGGGAGTGTTTGATGGGACAGTGTAGAGGAATAATCACTCTGTGTCTAACCCCGGAGTGTGTGATGGGACGGTGTGGAGGGTGATTCATTCTGTGTCCGACCCCGGGAGTGTGTGATGGGCGGTGTAGAGGGAGATTCACACTGTATCTGACACCGGAAGTGTGTGATGGGACAGTGTGGTGGGGGTTTCACTCTGTGTCTGACCCCGGGAGTGTGTGATGGGACGCTGTGGAGGGAGATTCACTGTGTCTGATCCCGGGAGTGTGTGATGGGCGGTGTAGAGGAATAATCTCTCTGTGTCTGACCCCGGGAGTGTGTGATGGGGCCGTGTGGTGGGAATTTCACTCTGTGTCTGACCCCGGGCGAGTGTGATGGAACCGTGTAGATGAATAATCACTCTGTGTCTGACCCCAGGAGTGTTTGATGGGACCGTGTAGATGAATAATCACTCTGTGTCTGACCCCGGGAGTGTTTGATGGGACCGCGTAGAGGAATAATCACTCGGTGTCTAACACGGGAGTGTGTGATTGGAATGTGTGGTGGGAATTTCACTCTGTGTCTGACCCCGGGCGAGTGTGATGGAACCGTGTAGATGAATAATCACTCTGTGTCTGACCCCCGGGAGAGTTTGTCGGGTCCGTGTAGCTGACTAATCACTCTGTGTCTGACCCCGGGAGTGTTTGACGGCACCGTGTAGAGGAACAATCACTCTGTGTCTGACCCCGGGAGTTTTTGATGGGACCGCGTAGAGGAATAATCACTCTGTGTCTAACCCGGGAGTGTGTGATGGGACGGTGTGGAGGGTGATTCACTCTGTGTCCGACCCCGGGAGTGTGTGATGGGCGGTGTAGAGGGAGATTCACACTGTGTCTGACACCGGGAGTGTGTGATGGGACAGTGTGGTGGGGGTTTCACTCTGTGTCTGACCTCGGGAGTGTGTGATGGGCGGTGTAGAGGAATAATCTCTCTGTGTCTGTCCCCGGGAGTGTGTGATGGTACCGTGTAGAGGAATAATCACTCTGAGTCTGACCCCGGGAGTGTTTGAAGGGACCGTGTAGAGAAACAATCACTCTGTGTCTGACCTCCGGGAGTGGTTGATGGGACGGTGTAGAGGAATAATCACTCTGTGTCTGACCAATGGAGTGTGTGATGGGACGGAGTGGAGGGAGATTCAGTCTGTATCTGACCCCGGGAGTGTTTGATGGGACCGTGCAGAGGAATAATCACTCTGTGTCTGACCAGGGGAGTGTGTGATGGGACGGTGTGGAGGGAGATTAAATCTGTGTCTGACGCCGGGAGACTTTGATGGTACCGTGTAGAGGAATAATCACTCTGTTACTGACCCCCGGAAGCGTTTGATGGGACCGTCAAGAGGAATAATCACACTGTGTCTGACCCCCGGGAGTGTTGGACGGGACCGTGTAGATGAATAATCACTCTGTGTCTGATCCCGGGAGTGTCTGATGGGACGGTGTTGAGGGAGATTCACTATGTGTCTGACCCCGGGAGTGTGTGATGGGCGGTGTAGAGGAATAATCACTCTGTGTCTGACACCGGGAGTGTGTGATGGGACGGTGTGGAGGGAGATTCACTGTGTCTGACCCCGGGAGTGTTTGATGGGACGTGTAGAGGAATAATCACTCTGTGTCTGACCCTGGGCGTGTTAGATGGTACCTGTTAGATTAATAATCACTCTGTGTCTGACCCCAAAGAGTGTTTGATGGGACCGTGTAGAGGAATAATCACTCTGTGTCTGACCCCGGGAGTGTTTGATGGGACCGTGTAGAGGAATAAACACTCTGCGTCTGACCCCGGGAGTGTTTGATGGGACCGTGTAGAGGAACAATCACTCTGTGACTAACCCGGGAGTGTGTGATTGGACGTTGTGGAGGGATATTCACTCTATGTCTGACCCCCGGGAGAGTTTGATGGCACCGTGAAGAGGAATAATCACTCTGTGTCTGACCCCGGGAGTGTTTGATGGGACCGTGTAGAGGAATAAACACTCTGCGTCTGACCCCGGGAGTGTTTGATGGGACCGTGTAGAGGAATAATCACACTGTGTCTGACCCCGGGAGTGTTTGATGGGACCGTGTAGAGGAATAATCACTCTGTGACTAACCCGGGAGTGTGTGATTGGACGTTGTGGAGGGATATTCACTCTATGTCTGACCCCCGGGAGAGTTTGATGGCACCGTGAAGAGGAATAATCACTCTGTGTCTGACCCCGGGAGTGTTTGATGGGACCGTGTAGAGGAATAAACACTCTGCGTCTGACCCCGGGAGTGTTTGATGGGACCGTGTAGAGGAACAATCACTCTGTGTCTGACCTCCGGGAGTGTTTGATGGGACATGGTAGAGGAATAATCACTCTGTGTCTGACCCGGGAGTGTGCGATGGGAGGGTGTGGAGGGAGATTCACTCTGTGTCTGACCCCCAGGAGTGTTTGATGGGACCGTGAAGAGGAATAATCACTCTGTGTCTGACCCCGGGAGTGTTTGATGGGACCGTGTAGAGGAATAATCACTCTGTGACTAACCCGGGAGTGTGTGATTGGACGTTGTGGAGGGAGATTCACTCTATGTCTGACCCCCGGGAGAGTTTGATGGCACCGTGAAGAGGAATAATCACTCTGTGTCTGACCCCGGGAGTGTTTGATGGGACCGTGTAGAGGAATAAACACTCTGCGTCTGACCCCGGGAGTGTTTGATGGGACCGTGTAGAGGAACAATCACTCTGTGTCTGACCTCCGGGAGTGGTTGATGGGACTGTGTAGAGGAATAATCACTCTGTGTCTGACCCCGGGAGTGTTTGATGGGACCGTGTAGAGGAATAATCACTCTGTGTCTGACCGCGGGATTGTGTGATGGGCGGTGTAGAGGAATAATCACTCTGTGTCTGACCCCGGGAGTGTTTGATGGTACCGTGTAGAGGAATAATCACAATGTGTCTGACCCCGGGAGTGTGTGATGGGACCGTGTAGAGGAATAATCACTCTGTGTCTGAAACACGGAGTGTTTGATGGTACAGTGTAGAGGAATAATCGCTCTGTGTCTGACCCCCGGGTGTGTTTGATGGAACCGTGTAGAGGAATATTCACTCTGTGTTTGTCCACGGGAGTGTGTGATGCGTCTGTGTATAGGATTAATCACTCTGTGGCTGACCCCGGGAGTGTTTGTTGGGACCGTGTAGAGGGTGATTCACTCTGTGTCTGACCTAGGGAGTGTTTGATGGGACCGTGTAGAGGAATATTCAGTCTGTGTCTGACCCGGGAGTGTGTGTTGGGACGGTGTGGAGGGAGATTCAGTCTGTGTCTTACCCCGGGAGTGTGCGATGGAACGGTGTGGAGGGTGATTCACTCTGTGATTGACCACGGGAGTGTGTGATGCGTCGGTGTAGCGGATTAATCACTCTGTGTCTGACCACGGGACTGTGTGATGGGACGGTGTGGAGGGAGTTTCAGTCTCTGTCTGACCCCGGGAGTGTTTGATGGGACCGTGTAGAGGAATAATCACTCTGCGTCTGACCCCGGGAGTGTGTGATGGGAAGGTGTGCAGGGAGATTCACTGTGTCTGACCCCGGGAGTGTGTGATGGGACCGTGTAGAGGAATAATCACTCTGTGTCTGACCCGGGAGTGTGTGTTGGGACGGTGTGGAGGGAGATTCAGTCTGTGTCTTACCCCGGGAGTGTGCGATGGAACGGTGTGGAGGGAGATTCACTCTGTGTCTGACACCGGGAGTGTGGGTTGGGAAGGTGTGGAGGGACATTCACTCTGTGTCTGACCCCGGGAGTGTGTGATGGGACGGTGTGGAGGGTGTTTCAGTCTGTGTCTGACCCCGGGAGTGTTTGCTGGGACCGTGTAGAGGAATAATCACACTGTGTCTGACCCCGGGAGTGTTTGATGGTACCGTGTAGAGGAATAATCACTATGTGTCTGACCCCGGGAGTGTGTGTTGGGAAGGTGTGGAGGGACATTCACTCTGTGTCTGACACCGGGAGTGTGTGATGGGACGGTGTGTAGGGAGATTCACTCTGTGTCTGACACCGGGAGTGTGGGTTGGGAAGGTGTGGAGGGACATTCACTCTGTGTCTGACCCCGGGAGTGTGTGATGGGACGATGTGGAGGGAGATTCACCCTGTGTCTGACCCCGGGAGAGTGTGATGGGACGGTGTGGAGGGAGATTCACTCTGTGTCTGATCCCGGGAGTGTGTGATGGGACGGTGTGGAGGGAGTTTCAGTCTCTGTCTGACCCCGGGAGTGTTTGATGGGACCGTGTAGAGGAATAATCACTCTGTGTCTGACCCGGGAGTGTGTGTTGGGACGGTGTGGAGGGAGATTCAGTCTGTGTCTGACCCGGGAGTGTGTGTTGGGACGGTGTGGAGGGAGATTCACTCTGAGTCTGACCCCGGGAGTGTGTGATGGGAAGGTGTGCAGGGAGATTCACTGTGTCTGACCCCGGGAGTGTGTGATGGGACCGTGTAGAGGAATAATCACTCTGTGTCTGACCCGGGAGTGTGTGTTGGGACGGTGTGGAGGGAGATTCAGTCTGTGTCTTACCCCGGGAGTGTGCGATGGAACGGTGTGGAGGGAGATTCACTCTGTGTTTGACCACGGGAGTGTGTGATGCGTCGGTGTAGAGGATTAATCACTCTGTGTCTGACCACGGGAGTGTGTGATGGGACGGTGTGGAGGGAGATTCACTCTGTGTCTGACCCCCGGGAGAGTTTGTTGGGACCGTGTAGCGGAATAATCACTCTGTGTCTGACCACGGGGGTGTGTGATGCGTCGGTGTAGAGGATTAATCACTCTGTGTCTGACCACGGGAGTGTGTGATGGGATGGTGTGGAGGGAGATTCAGTCTGTGTCTCACCCCGGGAGTGTTTGATGGGACCGTGTAGAGGAATAATCACTCTGTGTCTGATCCCGGGAGTGTGTGATGGGCGGTGTAGAGGAATAATCACTCTGTGTCTGACCCCAGGAGTGTGTGATGGGCGGTGTAGAGGAACAATCATTCTGTGTCTGACCCCGGGAATGTGTGATGGGACGGTGTAGAGGGTTATACACTCTGTGTCTGACCCCGGGAGTGTGTGATGGGACCGTGTGGTGGGAGATTCACTCTGTGTCTGACCCGGGCGAGTGTGATGGTACCTGTTAGAGGAATAATCACTCTGTGTCTGACCCCGGGAGTGTTTCATGGAACCGTGTAGAGGAATAATCACTCTGTTTCTGACCCCAGGAGTGTTTGATGGGACCGTGTAGAGGAATAATCACTCTGTGTCTGACCCCCAGGACTGTTTGATGGGACCGTGTAGAGGAATAATCACTCTGTGTCTGACCCCGGGAGTGTTTGATAGGACCGTGTAGAGGAATAATCACTCTGTGTCTAACCGGGGAGTGTGTGATTGGACGGTGTGGAGGGAGATTCACTCTGTGTCTGACCCCCGGGAGAGTTTGTTGGGACCGTGTAGCGGAATAATCACTCTGTGTCTGACCCAGGGAGTGTTTGATGGCACCGTGAAGACGAATAATCACTCTGTGTCTCAACCCGGGAGTGTTTGATGGGACGTGTAGAGGAATAATCATTCTGTGTCTGACCCCCGGAGTGTTTGATGGTACCGTGTAGAGGAATAATCGCTTTGTGTCTGACCCCGGGCGTGTTAGATGGTACCGTGTAGAGGAATAATCACTCTGAGTCTGACCGCGGGATTGTGTGATGGGCGGTGTAGAGGAATAATCACTCTGTGTCTGACCCCGGGAGTGTTTGATGGTACCGTGTAGAGGAATAATCACTATGTGTCTGACCCCGGGAGTGTGTGTTGGGAAGGTGTGGAGGGACATTCACTCTGTGTCTGACCCCGGGAGTGTGTGATTGGACGGTGTGGAGGGAGATTCACTCTGTGTCTGACACCGGGAGTGTGGGTTGGGAAGGTGTGGAGGGACATTCACTCTGTGTCTGACCCCGGGAGTGTGTGATGGGACGATGTGGAGGGAGATTCACTCTGTGTCTGACCCCGGGAGTGTGTGATGGGACCGTGTGGTGGGAGTTTCACTCTGTGTCTGACCCCGGGCGAGTGTGATGGTACCGTTTAGAGGAATAATCACTCTGTGTCTGACCCCGGGAGTGTTTCATGGAACCGTGTAGAGGAATAATCACTCTGTGTCTGACCCCAGGAGTGTTTGATGGGACCGTGTAGAGGAATAATCACTCTGTGTCCGACCCCGGGAGTGTTTGATGGGACCGTGTAGAGGAATAATCACTCTGTGTCTAACCCGGGAGTGTGCGATGGGACGGTGTGGAGGGAGATTCACTCTGTGTCTGACCACCGGGAGAGTTTGTTGGGACCGTGTAGCGGAATAATCACTCTGTGTCTGACCTCCGGGAGTGGTTGATGGGACTGTGTAGAGGAATAATCTCTCTGTGTCTGACCCCGGGAGTGTTTGATGGGACCGTGTAGAGGAATAATCACTCTGTGTCTAACCGGGGAGTGTGTGATTGGACGGTGTGGAGGGAGATTCACTCTGTGTCTGACCCCCGGGAGAGTTTGTTGGGACCGTGTAGCGGAATAATCACTCTGTGTCTGACCCAGGGAGTGTTTGATGGCACCGTGAAGACGAATAATCACTCTGTGTCTCAACCCGGGAGTGTTTGATGGGACGTGTAGAGGAATAATCATTCTGTGTCTGACCCACGGAGTGTTTGAAGGTACCGTGTAGAGGAATAATCGCTTTGTGTCTGACCCCGGGCGTGTTAGATGGTACCGTGTAGAGGAATAATCACTC